>NC_135185.1:30596528-30896528 GCF_041146795.1 Maylandia zebra
GGTCCTGGCCAAAGTCAAGATAGAAGTAAACCTCGGTGGAAATGGAGATTATGTGCGCTGAGCCCAGGTTCCAGCTGCGGAGACATTGTTAAAATAATACACTGCACTGACCCAGGAGAGGAAGCGTGTTAAAAGTCATCTGATAAGCAAGAGCAGGTCTCACTTTAAACCGCAAAGTGTGAAAAATACTCCGAGATCCAGACGACGTTGCGTCACTCACATGTTGTTATAAAATAGACTAAACTGCTCTTTAAAAGGCCGCACTGTACTGTGAGTGCTTACATGTCCGTGCTGTAGGGTTAATGGAAGAGTGCCACTGTACATGTGTGCTTAATGTTATGAACAGTTTCCAGTTGCAGTCAGTTGCCTGGATGGAGTTTCTCTTTGCCTCCTAACTGTGCACATGAGTGGAAGGCTCTCAGCCAGCAGCCCTGCCCAGAGAGTGGGCAGCTGGCCTGTGGTGTAGCAATGTACTGTATTATCTTACTGTCTGACAGAAGGAGGCCTGTGGTGGGCGATGAGTCACACCTGTCAGATGTATAGCTCCTTTGTGTAGTCTCAGTGTGTGAGATAGGAGAAGTAAGCTATACTAAGAGAGCTCTATACTCCTCTGCTGACTCATTAATGCTTACTGAAATACAGCAGGACGTTTGACACACTTAACATGACACTTCACATGGGCCCGCTGTTAGAAAACAATGAATTACTCATCACGAGTGGTGTGTGCAGGGCTTGCAATGACATGCTTTCGTATTCGTTCACCTGCTTCGGTGCATTAATTGATTGCTGTTAAAGCAGCTCCCTTACCTGTACCACAGGCTCTCGGTCTGGCCTGGCATGCTGAAGCGATTCCTGTAGTTGGAGAAGTTGCTGTGAACAAACAATATAGCGAGAAACGCAATGAGATGGACTGATCGTGCACTCTACATTCCTTGAATAAATGAGAAGCAGCACTTAGCACCTCAAACTGCTGCTTTCTCATAGTTTGAGATGATTATACCAGCGCCTGGAAAAACTGCAATCCATTCAGAATAGATTTAAGATAATTCCAAGCTTTCTCTGAAATACAATAAACCAGCTGTTCGTGGAAAAAAAGCCCCTGCATTTGGTGCAGTTCTTTTGATTTATGTGCTTTTTCATTTGTCATCTAAACCTGGCAGAAGACTTGGAGTTATACCTCATCGGTTGAAAACAACCATCAACCTCTAAGACCTCCTGGAAGGTCATAGATATTTAAAGGAACTATAAACACTGCTACATGCAAGCTATCAGAGGATCCCTCTCTAAATTAAAGGCTGGGCAGAAACGCAAAGTAGCCTCTGTGACATCAACCTATAGCTTAGTGATGGAATAGTCTGAGGCTTAAAATCATGGTCAGCAAGTGGAGCCAGATAATCAAACTCTGGTCAACATGAGGGAGCTTGGGTGGAGCCGGACATGGGATAAGCGAGTAGGAGCCACCATGACCGAGAGTGCCACAGCTGTCAATCAAGAACATGTCTCTAAATATACCTCTCTTAAAACCATGACATCGTTTTAAAAGAAGACTGTAATTTTACATCCAGCAGTCATCAGAGGAATCCAGTTTTGAGGTAGTCCTGCAGTGGTTTCACCACCGAGTCATGGCGGTTTTTATTGATCTAGATATAGCCGGACACTTAAAGTGATCAGTCCATCGCTGCTCATTGCACTACATGAAACAGACACATACTAATTGGAAACTCGAGAGATTCTAAAACACTATCAAACCAGCATCTCCAAATTTTACAACGCAAAAGAGTAAAAATTAAAATAAATATTTCATGGGAAGCTCTCCCAGACTCCAATCTGTCAGACTCTTTTCACAGTTTTTAATTTAGAAGGCAGGAGCCAGTCTTCTCAACAGGCCATTAACTAAGCAAGGTGATGGGAACAATTATTTTCTTATCTTACGTAGGGGAGGTGGGAAAAAGAGGCAATTTCCTCGGCAGCAGCCAGAGTAGGGTAGCAGATCCCTGAATTGACAAGTTTAATGTAGGGCTAGGGGTAATGTTGAGTTAGGGGTAACTTGAGAGCAGCAGGGTCAGAGGTTAAAGGCCAGGATTCAGGACCCAAAAGGAGGATCACAGAGCTCTTAACTAATGCTGAATAAGTCTTAAAGTAATGTCACCTGTAGTTTGGGTGGGCACCGAGGTCAGGTTTAAATGGTCAGCATGACAACCCAGCAAAGGTCAGTTTGTGAGCCGCTTGTTTCAACATCATTTCATGTGCACAATGGCAGGCTGATCCTACAGATGGCACCTTTAAAATGTTAAAAATAGCTATAGGTACGAACTTTATTTCAAAGTTATTATATGAAGGACATTTTTTCATCTTTTAGTATAGATAATACAAAAAAATCTTTACTTAAGTCATTCACCCTAACGTAAAAGCATAAGGATGAGCTCTTTATCCCAAACAAATCTGTTGTGATTGAAATTTCACAGCCAAATGTGATCACTGTGGTGAATAAGGAAGAGTCCTGATATAAGTTCATACTCCCATCTTGTGGCTAAAAATGGTATCAGCAGGCATTTTAAGGATCTGGGAACACAGAAAAAGGTTTTTTGTTCTGTTTTGTTTAGTTTTGAATCACTGGATTTTTAGACATACAGGAAATGTATTCACTGGCTGAAACTAAATCAAAAACAAGCTATCAAGTCTGTAGTTCAGCAGTGGAAATGTAATTTAGCACAGACATGACAAGCGTTCATTTGTGTCATTGATCTGTATAGGAGTTCAGCAAAAAATGTGAGTCATTCTAAGTCAGATTGTCATCTTTCCAGCTAAATGTGTGGGTTTTTTAAATTAACACTGAGATAGAAATCTGGATGTCAAATTCAGAACAACTGGCCCAGTAAGATTTTCCCTGCTCGTCAACTCTTTCCTTTCATCATCTGATGGGCTAAATCCAGGCAGTATGACAACTTAAAGGATCCAGTTGTAATATTCATGGAGCATATCATTGTTTCAGATGATGACCGTTGGTCTGCTGAACCACGTGCTCATCTTGGTGAACAAAGACAGCCTTGACTGGGGCCTTAGCATCTTCCGTGGACCGGCTGTTCTCATGCAGCTGGAATGCTGACTGAAAACCTTTGTGGTCGGCTCCGTTTTAATCGCCTTTAACTCATTAGGTTTTGAGGTTGGAAAGCGAGAGTAACAGAGAAGTACAGTGAGACGGAGCACAACAGAAAGTGAGGAAGAAAAGCAGGGCCCAGCTGCTGGGTATACTTGGATTCTGAACGACACCACAGAACGAAACACATATTTAGGTATAGAAGAAGAGGGGGCGGGGGGGAGAGCTGCATTTCTGGTTATGTAATGCACCGAGCTGGTTTTTGATATCAGGTTCTTATGTCGGGATGCAGCGCCAAGAAAAAGAGACTACTGTTAGCAGCTCCTTAATAAAGAGGCAGACAGTAGTCCTATTACACATGGCAAAGCCAAGAGAGTGAGAACGGTCCCCGTATAGAAGCGGCAAGTAAATATTATGGTGCAGGATCAGACACCACTGAAAGTTTCTAACTCCAGCAGATGTTGTTGGAATTCAGGGATCCATTCGCTGCTGATCCTCATGATAAAAACCATATGAATGTCTATAGAAGTCTGACTTTAACTATAACTAATAAATGTGTAATTTAATGTACTGAAACAGTTAAGTGACATATTGTAATAATGTGTTTTTTTATTTTATAAGGGAGAATTGTCGAGTTGTAATTATGAAGCTAATGGGGGGCAACCCACTGAATAATATCTATGCATACATGATTGTATGTAGAGTCGCACTGTAAGCTGGGGGGTTTTTTTATCATCAATTAATCTGCAGATTATTTTATTACATATGGCTCTTTTGCTCTAAAACATTCACTGACTATTTACTGCACAGTTTCTTTAACCCAAGCTGACTCCTTCAGACTGCTTGGTATCTCCAAAACAGCACAAAAGCCTTTATTATATGTGATTTACTAAAGTGTTATAGATAAAATCAGGGAAAGCTGTAAAACCTGACATCTAAGAAGCTAGAAGAAGCAATGTTTCAGGGTTTTGTTTGAAAAATTATGAAATAGTTTACTTTAATTTAAGATTTTACCATTTAACTAAGGCTTTGTCTTGTGTTTTCATCCAGATAAGTTCCCACACTCAGATGCAAAGAGCACATTTGGTAACCGTGAGTGAAAATACTGACAGTTCCCACCACCGCAGGCCATCTCTGGAAACTCAAAAACAGATATTAAGCTGATGATTCCCAGTCAGACTAATGTTAGTTTTGGACAGTGTTGACTTGTTTAGAACTTGGTGGCTCCTAATGCTGCTCCAGACTTCGGAGACAAAAATAGCTCCCATCTGTTCAAACGGTACAGTAAAGACTTTTCAGGACTAACCGAGTGTGCTCTCTATTTTGCAGAAGAAAAAGTGCAGCTGATGGGGCTAGCCTTGAGATATAGCATGCACTGCTGTTTTTCTGTCCAAAACCCATTAATTACACTCCTGGCTCTGTGAGCAGAATGTGGTGCAAATATAAAGAAAAAGAAAAACAGAGCTGAAGGCAGACAGCAGACAAACAGATGCTGTGTGAGAAAGAACGTGTTTTTGTAATGAACGTGTGCCTGACTTCCACCTATGGATGCATCGTATGAATGAGAGAGACAGCAGAGAGATTCAGTTGAATTTCACCTACTATGTAGCTTCATGGTTGCCGGGACAGGTCATGTAGGGCACGTAGGCAGCTATGGACTCGATCTGCCTCATGAACTCGTCTCCAATCCTGGCATTATCCTGGAATCACACAGTGTCATTGAGCCATTAAACATGATGTCAAAGAACTTCCTGTTAAGACAGTGTTCATTTTTGCACATTCAGTCCATTTTCCAGAATGCTTCAGGAACGTAGCACAGGCTACCAAATAAACCTCAATGGAACTTGAAGAGTTCGTCTTAAATATCCCAATACTGTCTGCGGTGCTTTAAAAGCACACCGCGGTTCATTTCTCCTCTGATGGCTTTTACCTGCCACAGCCATTAACGACCTTTCAGGCTAAATTCTCTCTCTGTTTTTCTATTTATAATATCAGCGAAGCCGCAGGTGGTGCCTGCACATTCCAGCTGAGAACACAGCTCAGATGAATTATGGTTATTAATTTTTGCAGCAGCCTGATGATTGCATTTTACATTCTCTCCCTATTAAAAAACAGCATTAATAACGCGCAAAGTTATTTAAGGGAAAATGATATTAGCATCCGAGACAAGGTTATGTCCTCTAATATGAAAGGTGACAGCTGTGAGGATTTCATATGAGCCAATATGTTATTGGGACTTAAGATCTGTGGTTTTGAGTAGCACCACTTTTATTCATGAAATACTTGGGCGACACAATCCGTACTCTCATCTTTCACTGCGGGCTTAAGGCGTTTCACAGCAATGCTAATGTCCCAACCACAGCTGAAAGCTCTCACATGCCCTGAGGACAAACAGTGGTGTGCAGTATCTCTTCTGTCTTATTGGAATCAGGGATATATCAGAGTGATTTTAAGAGTATAAGAACTTTGCTGTCAGTGACCTTAATTGAAACTAGGTGCAGGTTTGATCACATTTCACAAGACTGGAAAGATAGAAGGGTAAATTACCTCATGCATGTCATAGGCAAAGTCTCCTGTAAAACAAGCACATAAAATCTATAGATTAGAATCTTTTACATGATTTCACTCTTTGCCAGCATAATGTAAAAACAAGATGTGCAGATTAAGTTTCCCCAAGCAGTACCATCTAATCAGCTTCACTAGATTTATATTGTCAGAATTTATTTCAAGAGAGCTGAACTCTTACGTAGTTTTGGCATTTTGCTGTTTCGTTTCTAGTGTTAGATATAAAGAAGCTAAACATAATGAAGCTAAAACCACAACGCAGCTAGAAACTGGGAGACAACTAGTCTGACTGTGCCTATCATCAAAACCCCAAAATGTATAAATGACAGTTTATAGTTTCACGGGGGATTACATCATCTTGCTTTTCCTTGCTTTCTGTTATTATGGGAAACTAAATTAAACAGTTTCTCTCTATTTTCTTATTCCCGGCACAGACACGATCGCTGCACCAGTCTTTACAAGAACTGCTTCCACAGTTTGGTGATTTAGATGTTGAACAACAGCAAACATGTCCAGCGATGACAGAATTATTGTAAAAGTATAAATAAACCATTTTAAGCCATCAGTCATCACACTTGAAAAATGTAAACTGGTATTTGAAGCAGAGATGTACATAAATCTGCTGATCTCTAACTTTGTGTAACTGCTTGTGATAAAGCGCCATTTGTCAACAGCTGCTCTCTTTCACTTTAAACTTCAGATGATCCTTAGAAATCCTGACTCTTTTTAACTCAAGAACAAGAAATGTCAACTTAAAGGCCAATATGTTTAAAACAGTAAAGTTTACACTTTACTGTTTTTTATTGGAGGAACTAGATTTCAAGGATTGGTTGATTATTATTTGATGATTTTCATGCATTTTCCTTTTTTCTTTCGTGATTTTTTTTCACAAAAATTGATACTTGTGTTTTTGTTTCTGAGCCATTAGCTTGCTCTAAATTAGGAGGATGGTTTTTTGATTGAACCAGTTTAATGTAACATTTTCTCAGGTTGGTGGTGCATGACATGAGCGTTCTTGTTCGTGAATTATTTAACAAAATATTGATATTTGATGTCACTGTACCAAATAGAATATCTAGCGAAATATTGCAAAATGTGAGGTAAAGGTTTTTTTCCCCACTTTTAATATTACCAATATTACACAAACACAAAATCTATGAATGACATTTGACTGGTACAAAATAACTAAATGCACTGCTTCACCCATTATTCATACATTATGACTTCACAGCATTAAGATCACTCAGATGTCTATATTTAAGAACTAATATATTATTAACCCCCTCAGCAAGTTGTGTTGCAAATTGTACTGCTGTGCCTTCTTGAACCAGCGGGAGAGGTAGTTCACTTAGTGTTTACATTGAGGAGAAATAAAAAGGTAAGAAACATTATTTCCTATTATTAAAAATGGAGAGATTATAAAAGCTGGCGATCCAGTGAATCAAAACTAGGTTCACAACAAAAACCTACACTCTGCAGTTTAATCAGTGAAGTGATGAATAGCAGGCTAGTGACCAGAATCCATCCCATAATGCTCAAAGCAAATAAGTGCAAATGATGACTCTGTGTTATTATGGTAATTACAGTAATTACCACAATGATATATTGCCTCCTCATTAGATATCTCTGTCGGATGTCAGCTGGCTTAATTGATTTGATTTATGTTAATACAAGCTGTGGATGACTAATGCCTTAAGCTGCGGTTTATATAACTTAATGCCTCTTTTACAATGATGAATGATAAAATATCTAGAAGGGTAGAAGTTACCTATGTGTAAGATGACATCGTACGTTCCGAGCTGAGTTTCCTTTTGCAGTCGAGCCAGAGACTGGGGGTTCTCATTGCCGAGGTCACCATAAAAAGCAAACCTGGGACTGGACGTAGTGCTGTCATTAAGAGCAGTGAAGAAGAACACGTCGCTCCAGCCTTCTTCACTGCCACAGTGGTAGACTGGAAAAAAATGTAGGAAAAAAGTTTCACAGTTAAGTGATCCATGAGATGGTGTGAGAGCCAAAAGCTAAATGGAGAATAGATTCGTTTGTATAGAGTGCTCTTCTACTCTACTTAAAGTAAAGCTTTATATAACATCCCTCATTCATCCATACGTACAAGCATTTTTTCTACCTAAGTGCTTTCTATCTAACCTTCACACACCAAGGTGGGTTTCAGTATTTTAGGCATACTCACTGGAGCAGCTAGGGATCAAACCACCAACCATCTAATTAATAAAGGACCTACAGATACAGCCACCCTAATGTCAGCTATATAAAAACTCCACCCACCATACGAAGCTGCCGGTTTGAGGCCTCTGAGTGTGACCCTGTGAATGAACATCTTCCTCTTTTCCGTTCCCGAGTCAACAAACAGAGTCGCGTGTCCTATGGCGCTCATCTCAAAGAGCCGAGCCCCCAGAAGGCTATACTCCACCTTGCTCTCTGTCTCATTGAAGGTTGTCCAGGTCACTACCATAGTGCCTGGCATTCCTGAAGAAGAAAAGTCCATTTATTTGAAATGTGATGCAGATTTGTCTGACAGGAACATTGGATACACTTACTGGTGCATTTATTAAAGCCAAAAGATGCTGATGTGAAAAAGCTGACTTTACAAGAGTGGAACTTTTGATCTTGCTGCTGGCAAGATGAAGCATTATAAAGGCAGACTTGAGTTGGCCAGGTACTTGCATAAAGACATCAGTTCAATAATGAGTACCACATGTTTCACCTTCATAAGAAAAGAACAAAAGGGTTTTTATGCTGCATTAGATACAGGTTTGGAAGTTTAGGTAATTAAACGGTGTCCTCAACCTACATGACAAAAAATACAGTCAGGGAATATTTCTGTGAACCTGCCTGAAAAAAAGTCAGATGTAGTCAGTTAACAGAATATTGAGCAATTTGTACAAAACATCTGTAAATCTGCAAGTGACCTGGATACTTGTGTGTATTTCAAAGGGGAAAAATATGTCTGTGAAGGTTCTCAGTCATCCAGGTCATCGTAGTCAAAGGAGCTTGCAAAGAAAAGCGTCTGGACTTCTTTAAGTTGCTTGTAGACGTTTCATCCGAGAAGCTTCTTCTAAGGTCAAATGGTGGAGAGTCCCAGATTTAAACCTAGTGGGAGTTTCGCCCCAAAGAGGGACAAAAGGACCCCCTGATGATCCTCTAATCGCCTGAGCCAAGGTGTGAAACTGGGTGTGGGTCCCCACCATTTGACCTTAGAACTGAAGAAGCTTCTCGGATGAGAGGTGAAACGTCTTCAAGCAACTTAAAGAAGTCCAGACGCTTTTCTTTGCAAGCTCCTTTGACCAAGGGGAAAAACTGTATCCCACATGTGTCAGGTGGAAAAGGTCAAACACTTACCTCCATAGGAGAGGTGCACCTGTTCTGGCTGGGTCCAAATAGGAGGAACACTGAGCACCAGCAGGGGTGCAGCAAATAGCAAAGCACAGGCAGCGTGAACAGGCGACATTTTAATGCTGGACCTCAGGGAACAAACGTCTGATTAAAGAAGCCACACACACACACACACACACACACACACACACACACACACTTGAATCACATGATCTCCGACTTCTCATAACAAAAATCACATGACTCTAAAGGCACTAGTATAAAAACATTTGGAAATATTGACGATATTTAAAGCCTTCCAGTAAATGACATGACCTCAGGGGAGGTTTACACATGCTGAGTAGTTAGGATAAACAAAGTCACATACTGTGTTTTGGTCTCTGTTGAGTATGTCCAAATCAGTTAACCTCCATTCAGCCCATGAAACTGCAGAACCAAAACAGCAGAGTCAGCAACAAGTTTAGAAATAGATGATGTGACAATAAAAGCATGTGATGTTGCTTTTCATTGTGCAGTACTGCAGTGAAAGACAGAAGAGGTAAGCTCACATGCTATGGCTTGCCTCAGATCAATTAAATGCAAAGGCAAGCAGCTGCTATGCTGGACTTACCAGAACAAAGACACTATCAGTGTCACAGCCCATGAAGACAAAATCGTGCTTTTTAATTGAGTCAAAATCTACTATACCAGCTGATCTGATCTATCAGTTACATTAATTGTCAGTTAGGCTGATCATTGACGATTCTCTTAGCTGTGTGTTTTGGTTGTGAAACGTGCACCAACACTGTGTCAATAGCCGATAGAGGGTGCACAGTCCAACAGCTGAATGATGAATAGGCTGCTTTATTCTCCAATGATGGGCGGTACCGCCGGCTAGTTGCGTAAAAAGAATCAAAGTGTTTAACTGTCATATCTCTGTTTGGAGAAGCAGCGCAAAGTGAGTACATCATATTTACTGTGAACGCTTACAGGTTTGTTTATTTATTTCACTTTAAATGCTGTGACGCATTTATTTTCACATGTATTTCCTCGACCGCTGGTTGGAACACAATTAAAAAGCTTCTTTCTTTTTGTCTGGTTAGCTGTTAGCTACCTGACTGTTAGCTACCTGGCTTAATTACTTGTTAGCGATAATTCAAAGCTAATACTTTGCATTAAGTGCAATAGGAAACAAAGAAATTCATGCCTCTGTACAACACTTACAGTTACGCTAAAGGCAGTGAATGATCGTCTCCAAAAGCACAAACGACTTCTGTTCTGAATAAATTACATATATTCAGAAAAATAAAAAGTTACAGCTAAGCTAAACTCAACCAGCTGTTTTGGCTGGAGCGCGCTTCCTGACCACGTCATGTGCAGAACGATAACAATGGCCGAGTGGATTGTGGGAGATGTTGTTTTTCAGCGTGTCGCGTTATAAACAGAATATTAGATGAATAATTAATGATTGATTTACTGGGAAAAATGTATTATTACTATCTTACTTTGTTTGCAGTGGTAAACGGTGTATTTGGACATGTGTAGCCCGTATGTTGTGGGGACAAGATAATGTTTACACTGTCCACAATGTGTAGCCATTTATGGCCAGAAACACAAGATTCATACACTGTTAACCTCTAAAATCCTGTGATATGCATTTTTTTAATCGCCTTAAAAGTTTTTATCTTGTCTTACAAAAATGGTAAAAGTTAGGAAATGAGCAAAAATTATATAAATAATACATTAAGTTGATCTTAGATGATTTTCAGGCAAAGGCTCTAAGGTTCAGTGAGGTATGTATGTATTTTGTCGTGTTTATAAATTTGTTAACTCATTCATATATCCTTTCTTTTTAGATATAATGGACCCCAACACTGAAGATGCAGAGAGCCAAAATGTTGAGGATCGCTTGCATCATGATGCAGCACAGTACAAAGTGAGCTATCCTAAAGGGAGAAACACAAAACAGGTGAGCTGGGTTGGTCATTATGTTGCACAAATCTATTTCTGGTTCCTGGTGCTTTTTATGCCTCTAGCTGTGTTTGTGCATCGCCATGTTTTGTCTTTTTAAATTCAGGCGGATGATGCTGCAAATGAAGAGTGCAACAAAAAGAGGTATTTCCTGCCTGTTTTGCATTTTTTTTACAGCCATTTGTTTTTGATTAAAAGCTATATTTGGAATTTTACCCCATCCAGATACCCGGTTAGCCGCTCTGGGAACAACCCAGGCAGAGTGAAGCGGGTAGTGTCATGTAAAAGGAAGACTCATCATCTGACTGTGGCTCGAAGAAAGCAGCTTGGGTCTGGGAGAACTTGTGATGCTCCAAACAAGGAAAATGAAACAAAAGTCTTGCAGGGCACACAGCAGGATATTTTCAGTATGGACCCCTGGGATTTCCCATTTCATGTCAATAATATCAATAACAACCAAGGAACTGATAGAACTGGTTGTGAAGAGGCTGACTACTGTGTACTGACTGAGGTCAGTAAGACGTTTGCATTGTTTTATGAATTACTTTTCTTGCAAACACGCAGCTGAAACTACTTAAAGCTGACTATGTTTTCCAGCTCACGAGGGATCACAACACGCTGACTGACGTGCTTTTTGGAAGAAATCTAAGACTCAAAGTGGCTTTAACGTTGTGGCAGAGAAATGTTGGAGAGCTGCTGACATACTTTCTGAGGTGTGCGCCGTGCGGCTGCTTTCAAACATGCGCCAATGCTTGTTTGCTAGTATTTCCAAAGTTTGATTACATCATATTTTTTGTACAGTATCCAAGATACTGGTGTGTTTGTTGACTTTCTCCCGC
This sequence comes from Maylandia zebra, assembly GCF_041146795.1. Classification (NCBI taxonomy): domain Eukaryota; kingdom Metazoa; phylum Chordata; class Actinopteri; order Cichliformes; family Cichlidae; genus Maylandia; species Maylandia zebra. The sequence continues at coordinate 30,608,331 of NC_135185.1, forward strand.
TCATAAGCAAATGGTGAGCACTGAGTTTTGCAAATATCCTAGTAACACTGAGATTATAGTGTTACTACAATAATTTTTATATTTTCCCTGCAGCATTGATGAGGATTCTTCAAAGATAACCATCGGCTGTTGTGTCGACCTCTTTCCTTTAGTTGGCAAAGTCCTCAGCAGTCCATATGAAGAGTGAGTAATCCTGCTGAATAAAACACTTTACACATGTACAATAACATTGTGTTTAGCAGCAGGATAATTATTTTTTGTATTTTCTTTTATAGGCATCTTACTGTTGGCCTAAAGTGGGTAAATTCAGTTTTAAAAAACTGGTGGGAGGATCTAAAAGATAGTGGCTTCAGTGGCTCAACAAACTCTCTGCTGGATGAGTAAGTTTAATATATTTATTTTTAATTAAAAAAAAAAAAAGCACAATCTTTTGACATTAATTTGCCAGAGTTGTATGATTTATTCCTTTGTTGCAGAAACTTTCAAGTTTTTAATCAGCAGTTATGGGAATTGTGGCAGCAGGAACCCGTTTTGAAGTCTGTTCCAGGACCTGCAGGAGACATGGCAAAGGTAAACATGCAGAATTTAACACTGTTAGTTATATGTGTATATATGTGTGTGTTTATGTTTTTGCATTTTATGTACATCTTTTTGCCCCTTAGGTCATCGATTCCTTCCTGTCTAAACTCACATGTCAGCAGTGAAGATCCTGAACGCATCGTTCTCCGTTAACAGTTCAATTCAATTTTATTCGCCTCAGGGCGCATGAACAGTCTCCTTAGTTTTGAAAGTGTTATTCATAGTAGCTGCTGACGTTTGCACTGACTGGCTCTTAGTGTGGGCTGGATGTATTTGCAGAGCAGCTTAAGCAACTAAAGAATTGAGCAATGTCTACAACAGCAATGGTGTGACAAGGCCGATAATTTCTCTCTTAAGTAGCAAAGTAGTATTTTGTAAATAATTATCCACTTATTTTCACAACGCAGATATTGTGATGACTGTAAGATTTTTGTCCTTTTAACTGCTTCATTAATGATTAACACTTTTTTGTCATTTGTGATTGATATTATAATGATATGTTACAAAAACACTAAAAAGGGATGCCACTAATATTTCTGTTTTATGGCTGCAAAAACAACAATTGCATCTTCCGTAAAACTGTATATGACTGTCTTTACCTTAAGTTGAACTAGGGGAGACCGGGGATAGTTGTAACATTTTTGACATTTCTGTCTGTAAATTGGAGCTCTTTTAAGGTAGTGGATTCAAAATGTAATGCAAAGTATTTACATGTCTCTGCTATTAAATAGTGCAGCTATTTTCTCTGCAGCACAATTACCCATTGCATGGTATGGCCTCAAACACAAAGAGTGAAATGTTACAATTAACCCCATAGTCTGGGTTAGTTGTAACATATCCTGGGGTGAAATGTAACACAATGAAATAAGGGTACTAACAAAACATTAACATGTAATCTTTGTTTATTCAACACATGAATGCACTTAGAGCCATTTATGTAGCTGTGTGTGTGTGTGACAGAATGCAGAAATCTAACTTTTGAACATATTCCAACCCCCCAAAAAAGACAAATTATGGAATTTTCTGCAACTGAATATTTCATTAATTTTGGTTGGTCTTCCTTGCGTTTGGCCTCATTGGCTCAGTGGGCATTATAACCTACAACTCTTGCACCAATTTTGAACATAACAATGAAGCTGAAAAAATGTAGTTGTTCACCAGCATCACAATTCCATTACTTTTTATCATGGCTTACCTTGGTGTGGTTTGCAAAGTGCTTCAGAAAGATGAGGAAATCTGTTTCTTGCACCCATCCTGATTTATTTCCACTACCAGTACTTCCTACTGGTCCATCTCTGACACAGTGTGAGAATGTGTATGTGTGGGAACACAAACAGTGGAGGAATTGTGTTGCCAATGGCATTAACCGCATATACAAATGCGACCAGTGAAGCTCTCTCTGCTGATGTCGTTGCCCCAACTTGTTTAATATAAGTTAAAGTAATAGTGTGGTAACATCTGCATTATTGTTACAACTGACCCAGACTCCTATAGCCATGAACTAGCTTACATTACAGCCAACGGCTAAAACATTAGCACTAAAGACCTACACAGAATATATCCCCATAGACATACAAATAACATAATTTAAGTTTGATGAGTTTAACTGCAAAGCAGATAATGCTATTAGAAATTGAAATAAAGTAGAAAAACTTACTTTTTGGCATACAAATTACTTTTTTTCGTGTTAAATTGTTTGTGTTTGACAAAATGTGCTGATTTTTCACATGTGATAGCACAACTGAGTTGGGCATGCACAGGATGAGTCACATCATTTGAAACTTAGCCCTGATTGGAGAAATTGGAAGTGTTACAACTGACCCACGTTACAACTATCCCCGGTCTCCCCTACTCTTGAACTAAACTGTCAGATTACAAGCAACACTCTTTGAAAAAGGTCAACTAACACTAAAGAACCAGATGTTTCTGGCTCTTTAGTGTTTATGCTTCTGAAATGGGTAAAATTTGAAGGCAAAAACAATCAGCAGAATTCACATGGGGAGGAAAGACTGATGGATGTTACATGACATAAAGAAATAAAAGAGATCAGAATTTAAAAAGAGGTCATTTAATCAATTCTATGTGTAAAATGCAATGAACATGCTTCAGTTCTGTGCAGCGTGCTAACTCAAAAATGAAACCGTACTCTGTGTACTACTCTAATACTTCTGGATATATACAAGTCCTATGGGGCAGTTTTTTTTTCTCATACATATCCCAGTGTCCAACAAATAACAAGGGTCTAAACTACTAATGATACAGGAGGTTACAGAATCACCAACGTTAAGTACTGTAGCAGAACACAACGCTTGTTAGATATAAATCAAGATAATAGGCTTGTGTTGAAGCAGAGGGCAAACACCAGTTGAGATCAGGGGCTTTCACACTCCAATTAACTCACAAAAACACTCAATAGGAGGAGGAGTGAAATGAGCAAAGGCTGAACCTTTAGAGTTCAGTCTCAGCTGGACTTTAAACCTCATTCACAGTTGAAGTGATTTAAGTAAGGCAGAGATATGTGTTTAAATGTGGGTTTTATCTCACTTTGCACAGATAAGTCGAGGACTGGTGTCTATCATTTTAAGGTGAACCTGAGGATAAAGTCCAACTCTAGCTAGGCACGGGCACTGCAATTCAGTCTCTCAATCCGAACTCAGCTGTCGGCCATTGTGTTTGTGTTTCTGCTGCTTGTCATTCGATCAGAGGAGACAAATACAGAGTGGGAGACGGTTCTGGTACAGACAACACATTTCTACACTGTGTTTCAGGACACAGGTGGCTCTACTTAATGTAAGCGCTTTGATTTTATATTTCTTCAGCACAGTTTTGTATTAGGAGGTGGCCGGGGAGAGGGAGGTCTGGGGTTGTCTGCTTAGGCTGCTGCCCCTGAGACCCGGCCTGGATACGCGGAGGAAAATAGATGGATGGATAGAGTTTTGTATTTGTTACATCAGCTCATATCACTAAAAAAATGCTGTTGGTTTGATCACAGAAAAAGTAAAGGATGAAGTATTTGAGATGCCTGTCGCCAGCAGTGGTTTTGCTGCTGCTTAGTGTGACTGGACTTGACATGGAGCATCTCCAGGCTGAAAACCTAAATCTCCTTTCACCAGATGAGCATAAATTGGTCCTGAACCGTGGAATGAGAGGTATTTATTTATGCAGGCTTTCACTTCCTGTTTGACTTTTCTTTCCTGTCTGTTTCAGTTGTGGATTTGGACAAAAGCTGAACATGATTTGGGAGAATTTTCAAAACACTAGTCTGGAAAATCATTTGATTTTTTTTAAACGCTGAATACATTCATATCTGTGATTATCTGTGAAGATTACTCTTGTGGATGTGAGTTTAATTCCAACCTCTAGATCCAAATCGCTTATTGACTCACTGATGATAAGCATTAGGTCCTCTGAGGTTATTTGTGCATTGTTAAAAGGCAATCTATTAGAAAACTTTTAGAAAAGCAATGTTTTATTGTGCTTACCTGGGAAACATTGAGAAATTATTTTGTACAGAAACATATTTTTTGAATGTGATCAGACAGACGGTCCTTTCACATTCAGAAATGTTGGACAGAATTGTTACCCTGTCCATGTAAAGCAGATCAGCAGACTTTATTCCAAGAGTGTGATTTGTAAGTAAAGGCCTCTCTCACATTGGTTAATATCAATGTTCTTAAGAAAATTATCAGGAGAACAGTGAACAAGAGCAGTGTGCATTGCAAGTGCTGCAAGCAGAAAGCCACGGCTCTCTCAAAGCAACATTTCTGCCTGTCTACAGCTTTCTGTTCACGTAAGGTTGTTGGTAATATTAGAAAGATTATCTTTGAAGAAAAGAAACATGACATCATAAAAATGTTTTCCAAGGCACAATTGAAGGAGTAGGATGGTTTGGACATGTTGTAGTCCATCTGGGCCATGTGTAAATTTATTTAAAGCTATTTATTGCTGCACAACAGCTGCACAATAAACCAGATTCCAAAAGTAGAAGATCTGATATTTTGTCCCTCAAATAAATAAAATGATCATTTTCATAAAGTACTGGATTTTTTATAGACTTTTAGCACTTGTGTTTAAATCTAATCATGCCTTGGGTGGAAAGTAATACAAGGTAAGCAAATTTTCAGACATCACTACAATTCCTGACCTGCATTGTTTGTACCAGACCGCAACTATTCACTGAACACCTGAGGGGTCCTTAAATTAGACATAACCAAATTGTGCATGGATTGGGTTTAAAGAAGTTGTTTGGCAATTTGAAAAACAGTTGGGGGGCGGTTCTGTTTCTCTAAGCTAGACGCTAATGTTAGCAAGCTAGTTAGCTTGGTGTAAAAACTGGGAAAAGCAAACAAAGCTTCTGCGTCTCCTTTTGAAGACTTCAAAACGAATGTGCAGCTGAAAAGCTCACCTACTAGCAGCTTGTAATTTGTTTAAGTTATTTAAATTTCACATTTCAATCACGATAATATTACAGAATTTAGAAAGCTACTCCACTGAGTCGAGGATCAGTACATAAACTTTGTGAAATAACTGTCATTTTCACACGTTAAACCTTTTTGTACTAAATGAAGACAAAACAAATATGTGGTAATTATCAAAAAAGCTGGTAATGGAGTAATAGACTCGATGTGTGATGTATATGATAAACCTGCCTAATTCTTAGCTATAAAGTAATTCTGATTGCCCTGATTGATATGACTGATGTTTAATTGCTCAACAGTGCTGCCCAGAGACTGCTATGAAATGCTGATGGCCTCTTCAGGCCGGGCCAGAGACGGAGTGTACCTGATCCAACCAGGGGACTCCCCCATTGTGGCCTACTGTGCCATGCAGGAGGGAGGCTGGACCGTGGTGCAGCACATTACTGTGAATAGCAGTGTGAATTTTGATTGCACTTGGGCTGAATATAAGAAAGGCTTTGGTTTTATCACTGGAGATCATTGGCTTGGGAATGACTACCTTCATCAGCTTACCCGTGGGCCTGCACGCTATAAACTAGGAATAAAACTTGTGGACCAAGATGCTGTCACAAAGATGGGAGAGTATGATCCATTCCTGGTGGAGGATGAAGCATCAGCTTATAGACTGAGACTGGGGTTGTTTGAGGGAACGACCGTAGACGCTCTGACGCTGGATACAGAGAACTATCTCCATGACAACCAGAAATTCACCACTAAAGACAGAGACAATGATAACTACTTCCAGAACTGTGCCAAACTGGAGTTTCAAGGGGTGCCGGGAGGAGGCTGGTGGTACGACGCCTGCGCCGGCGCCAATCTGAATCGCAGAAATGTCATCTACTGGCAAAAAGACTGCAACAAGGAGCGGCTGTGCAAGTATGCATGGATGATGGTGAGACCTTCTGACACAGTGAAACTGATTCAGAGTGGAGACTGCAAGAAGGATGAGCTATAAGGACGTCATTCCCAGGATTTGTGCCAGATTTGAGTTTTTGTCATTAAACACAACAATGGGTGATATCAGGGATTTTCTTGTAGTGACTACTGGACCTTCTATTGACCACATTTTATTCAAAAATGCATGGACATGATCACAAAATACTGAAAAGAAACAAAAACGCATCACAAACTTGAAATACAGTAAAAAGTCGCAGTACAGATTTAGCTCTAGCTTTGTTTCCATCACACACCAAGTCAGTATACTTGAAGCAAAGCATGTTTTTTAGTTTTGTTTTTTTCTTTCTGAAAATTGCAAGTGCAGACTCCTGGTTTATCACAGTTACCAAGAAGTGTTTCATGGCATTATAGCTTATGACAGATAATAAAAAAAAAATAGCCTGTGCAAGGCATCTTCCATTCAGTGGGTACACAAAGGAGCAGCGCACCAACATATTTTCCACAGTACATTACAAGTTTGCCAGAAATACAGTGATATTGATTTAGCCACAGTAAAACATACTGTAGTTCAATGCTTAATGAAAACGAAAATATCCTGAGAATAAAATGTAATAAAGAGAATTCATAAACAGTGTGAGCTGTTAAATCCTCCACAAAACTTCCAATGTAAACACTGACATTATTAACAAGTTAGTTATTCCCAATCGGTAAACTCAAGTGATCCATTAATGCCTTTTACGCATGATTCCTATAACCGTATTTTGCACTGGGATTTCGCACGACATGAAAATCATAGCAAGTGATGACAAAACAATGAAGCTGACTCTCTACACATTTATTCATTGGACAAATTACAGTGGCACACATTAAAAGGCTTTCATGAACATCAAGTAAGTGTCTTGACTTAACGAGCAAGAGTCCGACATCACGATGAAGCATATTAGCCCTTTTAAATAAAAACAACGACAGCCATTTGGAAATACACCTCATCAGTACAAGCACAATACTTTAAGAATTAAAGAGCTCTGTGTGTCTTGTGACATTTTGGGTATGAGTGCATCAGCTTGACTTTTTAGACTGGAGCAACTTCACGATGGTCTCCATATATCAAAGTGTGCTGCTGTGTAAATCAATGGCGTAAATGTGCTTCAACTTGGAGAAAAATACTGGTTTGTTTTGTATATTTTTGACCCTACATACAGTGTACAAAATATATAATATTCTTCCAGCAGCAATTACCATACACTATAGCAAACCTACTGATTAATGAGCAGCACTATAAGATGTACTAGGCTCTGGATATCTTTTGATATCACCTAATACGTATGCACAAGTTCATAAAGCCAAAGTTATTGGTGCAAACATGTGATTTACAGCCACTGTCTCACAACTTCTTCATGTCATTTTAGAGCTGACCACAGGGTTTTGTCCATACCAGTATAGTTTCTCTTCAATCCTTTTCTTTTTCCACTGGCAGAGTAAGAGCATGCGGAAGGTCTTTTGGAAGGTCTTGTTGCAAAGGGCGTAGCACATGGGATTGACGGTGCTGTTGACGTAGCACAGCCAGTAGCCCAGGTGCCAGAGGGAGACGGGGATGCATTGAGAGCAGAAGGTAGAAATCAGCACCATGATGTTATAAGGAGTCCATGTTAAGATGAAGGCCAGCAGGATGGCGCTGAGAGTTTGAGCTGCCTTTCTTTCCTTGATCAGCACCATCCTTTTTCTCTTGGTGATCTGGCTCTTCAGCGTTGTGTCTATGGGCTTGGACATGGTGGAGGTGGACGGAACGCTCATGGACTCGGCCGAGGAGAATGTTGGCGACGTGATTTTCGTGTCTCCGTTTCTGCTTTGGTGCTCCGTGTGACTTTCCTTGGTCACTGGTTTAAACTTGTAGGACACACACTTGCTGCTCTTCTGGGAGTTGCTTTTGGGTGGCGTCTGAAAGAAACTCTCTTCATCGTAGCTGCTGAGCTGCTCGCTCTCGCTGCATACTCCACTCTTGGTGGCTTTGCAAGCCTGGTTCCCAAAAGAGGTCTGGAAGCCTCCTGGAGACACTGGCCTGTCCTCGTCCTCAGAGGAGGCGTAGCTGTTAAAGGTGGTCAGCTGACCAGCTTTGGACCACTCATCGCTGGTGGTGGCCGCTGATTTGACCGCGTTGCTCCTGGTGGAGGAGGACCACGAGGCCTGGTTCCTGTCTTGTGATGCTGAACTTAGTTTACAGCTAAAACAAGATCTGATGATGGTTTTCTGAGGCTGAGCCACCCCAGACTCTGTAGAACAGTTAATCCCTTGAAGCTCTGCAAGATCTTTGGTCCTCTTTTCTGTCTCCTTGTAGATTCTGCAGTAGAGGATTGTCATGACAGATACAGGGACGTAAAAGGCTGCAATAGCTGTCCCAAAAGTAATTACAGGCTCAGAGAAAAACTGGATTTGGCATTGCCTCTCGGGTACAGTCCTCTTTCCAACAAAGTACTGCCAGCAGAGAATAGGCGGGGCCCACAGAACAAGTGACACTAGCCACGCTAAACCTATCATGATCCCAGCTCGTTTAGGAGTCCGTTTGGCCCTGTAAGTTAGAGGCCTGGTGATGGAGAAATATCTGTCAAAACTGATCACCAGCAGGTTCATGACTGAGGCATTGCTAGCTACGTAGTCCAATGCCAACCACAAGTCACAGGCGAGGTTTCCCAAGGCCCAGTAACCCATCAGTATGTAAGAGGTGTATAGATTCATGGAGAAAACACCTATGATGAGATCTGCAGCTGCCAGACTCAGCAGGTAGTAATTGTTCACTGTCTTCAGCTGGCTGTTGACTTTAAAGGAGACCATTACTAGAACATTCCCCACAATGGTAATGAGGCTGACTATAGCCGAGACAGTTGCAATGGTGATCACCTCCCAGAGACTGTGGGTGACCAGGTGGATATCCATCGTGCTGGTATTTACTGTGGAGTTCATGTTTTCTCCTTCCATGGCCTTCTCCTGGTTATTGGCATCCAAGTATCGCAGGAGTCTTTAATACCAGGTTTGTCATTTCCACTAAGCCCTCCTGAAAAAAAGAAGAAAAGAAGCATTACTCTGTATGTCTGCCACTAGATGGCAGCAGTTCAGTGCACATGAACTAGTCAAACCTGGACTTAAATTCATGTTGGGGTGTTAATACTGAGGCTGATATGTTTGTGTCTGTGACAAAATGCAAAAAAGGACAAATGATTTTATCTTGTGTTAAAACTGAAATTCTGAAACAGACAAGTGATGATGGGGATTGTAGTTTTGTTATTCATTCAGCCATTGCAATTTTAGAGAGTGAATATTTTAGTAATCATCCTTCTCTGACAGATATTCACTGCATTTTGAGATTCTTGTTGAGAAACGAATTGTTCGCTCACATACAAATATGTTCTATTTGTAATAACAAGTTTCTTTTACATGTGTAAATAAAACAGTATTTTAAATATCCCTACTCGAAGCGCCTAATATATTTGCTTAAGTAAATAAGTACATTTATTTATAAAGCAATATCAATTTATATCCAACAGAATGGAGCAGACCTATCAAGTGATGATCTATTATTTTTGTGTACTTACTATGTTACACGTTTGCTGCTTGTGATTGGCCCGAGCCTACAAACAATTGTCAGATGCTTGGAAAGGTTGTTGGCGCTACTAGTCACATGCATTGTGTGTAGTCGACATGATTGTCAATTTAACATGTTTTTGGAGGGAGCGTTAATCTGCTGGAAGATGTTTAATTTATACATATATTATATATCATTTCACAGATCCAGTATAGGTAGTAATTGCCTGCATACACTTGAGACTTGCTGTCAGCTTATTTGCATGTATCAGTCTGTTGTCATTTTTAGGATGGACCGCATTTAATTAGCAAGTAGGCAAACCTGATGTTTGATCATTAGCTTGGTTTCTCCTGCTAATGCATTTTCTTGGATGTAGGGGGGAAAGTAGCATATGAATGCAGGGACAGTAAGTGACCACTACAGCTATTAATTCACAACTGATCACAGTGAAAAATCGCACATGCACATGGAAGCTCACAACATACAGGGTTCCTCCCTCTCAGGTTAGACCAGGTGAAAATGTTCTTCTGTGCTGGAAACTACAGTTAATAGCGAGTGTGAGGCTATCCACCCAAAGCCCGTAGGAAATGGCTATGGCTTGATGCCTCGTCTATCATGGAGTACAAACACATCTGTGCGGTCTTGCACTGACTTTGATCAGTTTGAAATCTACTGAAGCAAGATTAAATCCTGTGAAACTGAATATATTTGCATATACAACTGATACAGATTCATACCCATTCATGTAGACTATTTGTTTATATATAAATGCTACTTGGCTGTGAGGCACTAGTTTTTCTCTTGTTTCTACGAGTTAATAGGCTGTCGTTCCCTCTATCTTTCTAGAGCGGTCAGTCTTCCCTCAGGAAATGCTGCAGCCAACTGGGCACCACGGCACTGGTATTTTCATCCCTGCCACTTGGTCTGCTTAAAATTAGGAAATCGCCATGTTACAGCCCAGCATCTGTGTCCTGTGTACGACCTTCCAAACTCTAAAACTTTATGTTCAAATTCACACTTATTCTGTTCGACTGAAAATAATACAGCTACGGCATATGGTGAATCTACCATCGGGGAGGTGCAGATGCTCTGAGACTCTCAGTGCAGAGCAACAATGAACTCAGTGCAGATAACCTCCATGTGGGTAGCAGCAAATGCAGCCTCAGGCTGTCAGCCAGAGTACTGGCACACATGTAGGTACAGACAGCTTTACATATTACCCTCTCAGCCAGCCTGTTCCAAAACACAGGCACAGCTAGGACAGCAGTCAGTGTTGTGGAACTGGGTTTCAGACACGTATACAAGCATTTATGTTTTAGCTGACTAAGCCTGGACTAAAAGACTACTTTCATTTACTAAGTAAATAACCAAATGTAGATATCTAACAGTATCCCAAATGGTAACCTTAGTTTAGGCACAAAAAATTGTTTAAATCTTTGAATCTAAAGTCGTTAAACTCCAGTTTACTTAAAATGACTTTGTCAGAGTTATTTTGAGATTATTTTGTGATCCTGAAAATGCTGCTGGAGTCTGAGCTCGGGTAAAAGGAAACTTTCTCTTAACGTCACGCTCAGGTGGATAACTCCTCCAGAAAGAGATGTATCGCTGTCCGCAATGTAATTCTCTGGATATAATCACAACCTCACTTGAGAAATAACGTTCTTATTCACAGGCATTTCTTGGACAGTGCCAGGTAAGCAGGAGTGCCAGTGGTAGCCTGAGGCCCGCACAAATAACATTACAGTGACGGTGCGACAGTTGGAGTCCTCCGGCAGGACTTCAAATGTCCCTCATCTTGTTATAGAATAGCATTTCATATCACATTACTCGAATCCCTGCATCATTACCCTGCTTTGAATAAACTATTTACAAATTTCAAATATGGGCGGCATGCTGTGGTTGGCGCTGTCGCCTCAGAGCAAGAGGGTTCAAACCCACCGGCCAGCTGGGGCCCTTGTGTGTGGAGACTACATGCTCTCCCTGAGCTTGAGTGGGTTCTCTTCTAGTACTCTGGTTTCCTCCCGAAGTCCAAAGACATTACCCACTCCCATAACAAGCCTCAAGCTGAGAGAGTTTTTGCCATCACCATCTTAGTGTTTTTAATCTTGATGTGATGAGTGACCAGTGACTCCTGTGAAACTGAGGATTAACGACTTCAGTCACAAATCTTAATAATTCACATTTCTGACTCTTGTAATCAAAATCAACCTAAAGTTCTAGTGATTTCAACCTATGACTAGTAATTTAATCCATAAAGTCAACATGAAATTATTTATTGAGATTATAGAGCAAGGTGCCTCTTGGACTTCAATATAACCAGAAGTCTTTGGAAACCAGAGTGTTCCCCTGTGGGCCATTTAAAATAATGTAGGTTAATGGAATTTCTTTGTTGGCTTCCTTTTTTAGACCTTTTATAGCATCAATCAACTATCAGTAGCCAATATACTAAGACTGGAGACACTAACATGCTAAAATAAGACACTGAATTGACGATGGACTTTGCAGCTAGTGTGATCCCATCAAAAGATGGATCAATTTGTCAATGTTCATTGCACAAACTAATGTCAGCCTCAGTTAACATCTTCCAGATAACATCATGTTAGTGTCAATGTAGCACGACAAAAGTAACATGTTGAATAGCATCACTGTCATTTGGAGTCCATATTCACTCCCTGTTGGTTTCTTTTTATGGTCTGCTAAACACAAAGTAATTCTGCTGCTCAAACTTCCAACACGTTCACAAGCTAGGTATTAACTAAGCCCCATTCATAGACTGTAAAAACAGCACATATGTTGCCACCTTGATGCCATGCGTCCTTTTGTAAAGTCCTGTTAAGTCTTTAAGTGCTTCCAATGTTGGCATCTTGGAGTTTTGAAGCCAGGTGTCAAATAGTCAGAGCTTTCCAATCACAAGGTAGGCCTGACCTAAAGTATACACTGTTTCATCATCTATTTTACTGTAAATGGAAGTGCTTTGGGAAAATCAATATTACAACTTGTCACGACACAAAAAGCTGGCAACTGAGACCACGAACTAATCAGACTTCTATATTCAGTCATGGTATCGGGCACCGACCCTTAATTCTAAGGGTTCAGATATCAGGATATGATAAAAAATTATCTGGTTCTGAGCTGGTCTTAAAATTAGGCAAATATAACCTCAGATAAACAACAACATATGACATATTATACCATGTAATTATTTATTCAACAAAGACTAAAACGAAAAATGAAAAACGAACTATATCCCATGATTAAATAGCTTGTTGAATCACTTTTAGCCACAATAACTTGGAGTTTTTGTGTTCTGTGTGACTGTAACAGTCTCTCACATCATTGTGGAGGAATTTTGGCCATCTGTTCTATACAGCGATGCTTCATTTCATTGAGGCATTTGTTTATGCACAGTTCTCTGAAGGTCCTTGCTTAACTCTAGACTGTCTGGACTTTAACCATTGCAATATCTTGATTCTTTTGTTTTTCAGCCATTCTATTGGAGATTTGCTGGTTGTAGGTGGTCTCTCCTGACTCATTTTTGGCACGCTTTGGATGGCCTCTCACTTGTCTCTAAAATACTTTGGTATACACAGGTGTTCATAGTTAACTGCAAGGTACCCAGGTCCAGTCCCTGCAAAACAACACCAAATCATCACCCCTCAAACCCTCCGCCACTCGGACACTATGAGCTGATATGCTGTGTTTCATGTTCACCAAATGTGGCACTTTGCATTATGGCCAAACATCTCCACTGTTGGGGTCTTTGAGCCACATCACTTTGGGGTGGCAGTTATTCAGGAGGCAGAGCAGGTCCCCCAGGAATCAGACGTTTGGTCGTTCACTCCCTGACTGCTCAGTCCAGTCTGTAGGCAAAATATCCTTGAGCAAAATATTAACCCTAAGTTAGATGCATCCATAAGAGTGTGAATGTTAGAAAACACTTAAGCATAGAAAAAGGTGCCAGAAGTCTTAGTTTGTTCAGAAACAACTTTGCAAGTCATGCTAACTCATGCTGCCATGTTCTTTTTAGAGAAAAGAGGCTTTCTTTTGGCAAACCTTGTAAACAAGCCGTACTTCTTCAGACTTTTTCTAGTTGTACTGTCAGGAACTTTAACATTTAACATGCTAACTGAAGCCTGTAGGGTGTGAGATGTAGCCTTTGGGAGGTTTTTTGCAATTTCTCTGAGCATTGCACAGTCTGACCTTGGCGTGTGCTGTGACGTCCACTCGTGGAAAGTTGGCAACTGTCTTGATTGTTTTTCACTTGTGAATAATCTTTCTCTCTGTCGAATGACAGACTTCCAGTTGGTTCTAAATGACCTTATACTCATATCCAGACTGATGTTGTTGCTGACGTCTTTCCTTCTTGCAAATTCTGTTAACACATCTGACCAGCAAAATCTCTTCTTTTATAGAGGTGCTCACAATTTCTGATGATCAGTTAATCAAGTGTATTTAATAAGCAGTACCTGGCTGCTACTTACCCTCTTAACTCCTATGGAAACAGTAAGGCTGTACTGAGTTTTTCATAAGGTCTCTGTGCATTTTAGCTAAATTTCCTCTAAAAAGGTTAATCTAAGGTTGTATTTACCCAATTTTCATCCGCCAAGGGCCAGATGATTTTTATTATGTCCTGATCCGTGAAACCTTATGAGAGAAAGAGGGCGCACTTTTACCATGACTAACTGGAAGTCGTTTTGGGTACTTTTAGCTTCTTGCAGAAGAATGCGGGTTTAAGACGCTTCTCTCATGGCTTACTTTTTAATCCTGCAAACAATATCCAATCTATGGTCACATCTTCTATTTTGTTTCCCATTTCTTCCTGAAACAGCCGTGTGTTTTTGCCACAAATGATGGTAAGTGAGAGTATAAATGTTAAATTTACTAGTGGACACCCTAACGGTTGGTTGAAGCTATAAAGCTGAGCAGCGCTGCCCATAGCTAATAAATCTTTATTAATCACTATGAGAGGCACACACTCTTTCCACATAGTCATCTGATACATTTTTTATTACAATGGTCATAGGCTATTTAATGTGGCCTGGAAAATATTACCCTCTCTAAACATAACAGCTTTGGCAGTCTTGCGTGAACATGTTTGCTGGCGTAGCACAGATGAGCCCAGATAAGTCAGGTACACTCTCAAAACGCACAGGCGTGGACTATTTCTTAGCTGTCTTTGGTTTTTCTGTTAGTTTTTCCAATTTTGTGATGCAAGCAATCTGATTACCCTTTTTCAGAAAAGAATGAATTAATGATGATAGGTGCACAGAGATATTTCTGACTCACTGATGACTGATGTGTTCTAGGCTTACAGGCACACACACAAACTGCTTGACCTCAAGTGGTAGAACAAGTCAAGCCCGCTAATAGCTTCTAAATCGAAGCAGGAAGCATTTTAATGGTACACTCAGAACTCAGACTGTGGAGTAAACATGGCCTCTGCCTCACTATAAATAGTGAATATCGTCTGTTGTGTCCTGTTTTTGGAGCTTTTTATGGATGAAGCTTGTTATCAAATGTGACGTACACTGGGGAGTAGGCAAGTTTTGTGACCCCGTGACACAGGGGAGGTTTGAAAAATGTTTGATTTGAACTTACAAAAAGCTTTTAAATTATGGTTTTAAACAAGAGGAGAAAAGAGTGCATCAGCTCCAAACAGTGGTGCAAAGAAATCGTGTTGCTCTTGCCAAGGAAACTGAGTCTCCCTTATTAATTATACATACTAAGGGTATCAGACCATTCTCTCAAATATTGTGTTGGTATGCATAAGTAATGGTCATTGATCCAGTGATTAACAGTGTGAGTCCGCACAGGTAGCACAAATCTGGTCGAAGGCTGGCTTCCTGCAGGTCCTCTGGCACCTCGCCATCAGGGCTCCTGTGCAGCAGCCTCATACACTGCCCCCACCGAGCCTCCTAGTCACAGGTAACCTTTCTTTACATTGTCCTTTGGTGGAAACACAAATGCACAGCACAGCGAAAAGCACAAACTCAAATAGCGCGTGTGTGGCATTAGTAAAAGGGAAAGGACATGAGAGTGATCATCAGAAGGAAGAGAAAGCAACACAGAGACAAGTCAAGGGAAAGCAAACAGAGGCAACCATACTGTAGGGCATGCATCTGCATGATGGGCGATGTGCAAATCAGCCCAGAGCTGATGGTTTGCAGTCAGCTCACTGGACTATTGCTAAGAGCTCTCGATTCTGGAAGAGGAGGGTGGCTCTACGATATTGCTTGAATCACGTTTGTGCCACTGACGGGGAAAGAACAAATAAAAATATTCACATTAAGAACTGCTGCCAAGCACAGATATTTAAGCATTAGCGGTAAAAGGATGATTGTGTAGGATAAAATCAGCTAAAGGAAAAGATCAGAATACGAGTTTTGCTGCTTAACAGTTTTGTTTTTCAAACCAGCACAAGTTAAATTACAGCTTTCCTCCCGTGAGAAATGAGGACCACAATCGTTGGGCGAATATTGTGATGTGCATAGATTTGGCAGCTACTGGAGGGAATAAAACAATAACAGTGAGTACTGTTTTATGAGTGACTACAACATTTCATTAAGACCCCATCATTTGGATAATGATCTGGCTCATTTGAATTCTTGTGTGAAGAATTTGCTAAATATCGTTTGTGCCTCTGGGTTTTCTGATGTTTGTTCCCAACTCGCCCCAGTTCCTCTGCGCTGATATTACTTTTGTCTGCACAACAAAAGATATTGGAAGAACCAAGCAGCTGAGGGAGGAACACATGTGAGACTGCACACCATTACATGGATGATGGCAGGTTTCTTTATGGTACATCTGAGCATGAAAACTCCCAAGTTGAAAACGTGAAATGTTTCACCATAAAATCCTAATTTTACTAATATAATAGTGGATGTTTCTGGTGGTAAAACAGACTACTCGTCCATAACATTGCCATTACTGTTCCATGGTAACTGCTTCCAGGATTTTTCTCAAGAGCACGAGCACCTCTCAACGTTTGTTGTAACACCTCACAAGGTCTGTGGGGACAGGAAGGACTCGTTAAAATCACGCTTCACTGCTTAATCCTTCTCTGTTTTGTCATTTCCAGTTAATCAGAGAGGGGAAGGGAAGAAAAGAGCTTTAGCTTTTGAAGGAAAAGATCGATTGGCTTTGTGGAAGTGAATCAAAATGCCTTTTTTTCTTTCTTTGCTTGTTTAATTCAACTAAAGAAGATGAATTAAACATTTTAGAAGTGTGCAGAAGAAAATCAAATATATGCGCTATTATCAGATGTTTTAAGACGAGGCTAAAGACGGTGATTGGAGGGCTGGAGAGGAGATGGTGTGGGGTAGAAATATGATTGTGCAATAAAACAGCACAACTACAGACAGATTAAGCGTCTACATAAAAATGTGTGTAGGTTATCAAAGCATTCAGGAATCTAAAATTAAAACTCCAAAGCAATTAAGGAGAAAATAATTAAGATATGTGAAGAGTCAAGGCTTTATTGACTTAGCAATAATTAGGAGCAGCAACTTTTTTAAAACAACTGACATATGGCTAATAGATGCACATATAATGTAGTGTATGGTGCTTTTCTGGACAGCATGTCTGCCTGAAGAATAAATGTACAAATCTTTTTGGGAGCTCTGCTGCATTCATTAAGGTAAAAGGCTACATTAAAAAAACATGCCGAGACCTCTCAGACATGCACTTGTGCACACATGATGCTATTTCCTCTTGAATCCAGGTCATGCCTTTGTGCATTAATCAGAAAGGGCATGATTCTCAGGAGACTGTGAAACAAACCACTGATGTAAAGGGGGGGAAAAAGAGGAATACTCACAGTTGACTTTCATCAGATCTCACAGTCTTCTGTTTAAGGGAAGACCGTGTCTCCTGGTGAGAGCAAAGTTCATTTTTAATCCCTTTGTTTTGCTTGGGAAGCCTTTCTCCTCAAGTATGGTGCTGAGGAACAGGCTCACAACACAGTTGGAGAGAGGATTGTGGTGGATGAGAAATCCTGCTGACTTGACCCTTGCGTGCCGGAGGGGTCTTGGGGAAAAGTGTGAACGCAGAGGCTCAGGAGAAAGCTGACGGAGAGTGGGAGGAGGAGGGTGGGTACCGGAAGATTTCGGTCATCCCTGCTCAAGAGGCGCAGCGTACGGCATCACATTATTCTCAGCTGTCCAAAGCGGTCTGGTCTGTCCAGATGAGACAAGTATCCTTAAAGTTGCAAGGGATCCTTCCTCTGGCATTAATAAATTAAATAAGAATCTAAGCCAGAGCCGAAGAATAAAAGCAGGAGAGAAGTTTCCCTGCTTGTCTGAGCTGAGTGGAAACGGTGCTGCCTCTCAGTCAAGTTGAAGCAGAATGTCACTGAGAGCCAGTCTGATGCCTGAGCCAAGTCACTGCCATTGCCACACTGCTGCTGCTGCTGCTGCTGTTGGAACTACACAGACACAGATGTAGCTGACGCTAGCAAACTGGGAGGAGAAATTCCCATAGGGCTGGATGGTTCATCACGTTTCGGGACAGTGAGCATGCAGCTTAGCCCACAAAGTGTGAGAAGAAGAAAAGAAAAGGGGGGGAGGAGGTTGCCGGGTGGATTGAAGGGGTCCGTTTTGGAAGGTGTGGGTGTGGGAGGGAGAGCACGAGAGGGAGTGCGTGTGTGGAGGTGGCGGCGAGGGTGGTGTTTAGTCAGACCAATTGAACCAAACGTTGTTACTGTGTGGCTACATGTGTCACACGAACCATTAATTACCTCCAATGGCATGTCCTTTGTCTGTGTTTTACAGAAGTGCAATAAGAGACAGTGACCCTGGTTATCGCTGCTCCCGGCTCTCTCACTGTTTGAACAGCACTGAGGCTGAAGCAGTGTGGCTATCAGCAAACTCATCTGCAGAACATAAAACACCACTGCTGCCTTTGTGCTCACTTGGGAGAGTACTGCCATGGCTGGGCCAGATAAGCAGACTACTAAAGTGACAGATGTTTTTTTTTTGTTTTTTTTATCAGCACCCTTGTGTGTGAGATTGTGTCTATGCGTGTGTGGCTATTAGGGAATTATTTGCTTGGGATTAGCAAACTGGTGGATGGGTGTACAGTCGAGATGCTTTAATCCGGATAAAGGGTGCCTATCAGTCCCATGAGCTCCAATCAGATCACCAGAGAGATACACCAATAAAATCAAGTTGCTGCCAATGTGTTACTTTGAACAGTAGAAAATAGCACATTTTTTCCTTATCTAGTTCATCTGTAATCTGCATATTGATTAGCTTGCAGGAGAAAATTGACTCACCTTGCGAGTCAGCACCCTGCTTGGAAACATGCAGATGAGGACAAAATTACTATTAGAAATGTAAAGTTTCTGTCAAAAATTTCCTTTACTTTTTTTAATATATATATATATATATATCTTTATAGATATATATATATAAACTTCAGCAATGGTTCCAGTCATTACTTGAGCTGGGACTCCACTTCTGCAGAAGCATTTTAAAGACAAGTTGAACAAAGAGTGACTGAAAGCACATCCTTTGGTCATGAGATGAAACTAGAGCTGTTTCCCCACAGTGAGACATGGCGGTGGGTGTATCATGCTGTGGGATGCTTCAGTGAGTTTGGTACAGGGAATCTCGTAAAGCTGGAAGGGAAAAGAATTAGTGAAGATGTTAAAAGAAGAACTTCAAGCAGTCAGCAGCAAAACTGGGCGTTGTTCATCGTTTTGTCTTTCAACACAACTATGACCTAAAACATACGTCGCTGAGGATGAAGAATAAGCTTCAGGAAACCAAAGTGAACACTGGTCTTATTGACGGTAGCGAAGCAAATCTGTGGGGTGACCGAGGAGGAACAGCCCGAGATTGTTCAGGAGACATTTATGGAAACTACAATAAATGACTGCAAGCTGTTGTCCAGCTAAAAGGAGAAAAAACTGACTTTTTGCATTTTGACCCTGTGAAATTTTTGTTTCTGTTTGCAGACTACTGTAACATAATGTCAGTATTCAAAATAAAAACTGTGTTAAAAAATTCCTTGCTTTGTTTAACAGGACTTGGGAAATGCTTTTTTTAAAATGAAATTTTCACGGCTAATAATCCATGGCTGCTGGAAGACTACATGTTTGGAGCGAGAGTCGCAAGTTCCATTCCCACCCTGTATCCAGTAAGGGTCCTGGCTAGACCCCCACCATGCTAAAACCAGGCCCTGGAATGGCGTGGATACGTCTGCAGCCTGTCCACAGTTTGGACACAAGCATTTCATTACATGTTGTACTCTGCATGACTGTGTGTGTGGCAAATAAAGATTGTACTTGTTGTTGAATTCTGTCATAATCTGTACATGTAGCTGATTCATACATGATCGATTAAAAAAGAAAGAAAGGAAAATGATTTCACTTTCACGCGCTGTTTTTTTTCTCCTTCTTCTTCTTTTTTTTCTTCTTTAACATTTCAAGCTTCTTAAATCTTATTAACTGTAACAAAATAGTTGGCACAGCAGGCACCTAACAGAAAGCTCGGGAACAAGCAGTCTGAATACATCGGCTCATACTAATTTATTTACAAACTGGAATAATACAAGTAATACAAACTGAGTGAATCTTTGATTTTCACCATGTCTGTATATCAGCTAATAGAAAGTCCCTCACAGGAAACAAAATCCATAATCAGGAATATGGAAGTAATAAATAAAGCAAAGGCGAAAACTGAAAATTAATTACCCAGCTATGAAATGATTAGACTTCTGCGTTGCAGAGAATAGGGCCGCTCTTCCCCCTGTGGAGCAATACAGGCTGGCGAGTGGATAATATACAGATGACACTCACTCCTGCACTTCATATTGACATTTATTATAATGCAGCTCTCACACTGAGATGATTTTACTCCCGGATCAGAGCTAGATGCGAGTGGCGTGACTGATGTGCTTTGTGAAAATCCCACCACGTCCCTTCTAAAAAAGCACGGCATACACCCACCCCACCCACCGCTACACCTTCCGCCCTGCTTGACAGTCTAATCTAATGTGATTTCCAGGCAGCAGGCCAAAGGACAGACGCCTTGCTCATCATTACCACAGAATCGCTGACCTGCACAAAGTTTACAGTGCAGCCATCATTTTTACGTGACAAATCCACACACTGACATGCACACAGAAAAGTGCAAATTTGCATACATGTGCATCATTGCCTTACCGGTGGTTAGAAATGTCTAACTTTTGAATTATATCCACTTTAAAATGTGACCTTTTGCCTTTAAAGCTAAAATATGATGACTTTCCAGCGCACCTCAGCGAGCTGCAGTGGATATCTTTTTGATTTGGACTCGCCTCAACCCTCTCAGCAAAATCACATTCCTCCCTATTGATATCTCATGAAAGCAGATGTCAGGAAAGCAGGGAAACCTCGCTAGCATCCAGGCATCATCCTCTCCGTTCGTCTGCATCCTAAAGGCACGACCGTTTTTCCACAGGTCATGGTCTGGTCCCTGCCTGCCTGCGAGAGAGACAAGATGGGGGAGGACATCAACGCAGCGAGAGATGGATTGCATCTGTCCACAGTCCACGGGGGCTTGCTTATCTCCTGACCCAATTGTGCACCCATATGCTGGCAAAAAAGATCAGCCTCTACTTTGTGCAGCTCTAATATCTCTTCCGTCTCTCTGTCTATCCTCAAGCTTATTATTGAAGTGTTTTAGGAGTTAAGGACTGATCCATTACTGCCCTCATCCCCTCTTTTTTTATTATTATTATTTTTTAGCCAAATCACATTAGCTTCTATCAATATAAACAATAAAGACGCAGCGATTAATAGCTCACTTTGGAGACCTCTTTAATCTAGCTGATCTCTGACATGCGTGGCCCTCCACTCTGGCTGAAAGAATCGACTCCTCTGATGTCCCGGCTTAGATGTGCAACAAATGTTTATCTGCTTGTCAGGCCTTTCTTTTCTCCCTACATCCCCAAGCAACAACTCCTTTTTGACAAAATGATTTGCCAATAACTTGCACTGTTTGAGCGGATTTACAGGTCGCCCTGCTGCGGCACTCTCCTTTATCCCCTAGTAAAAAAGCGAAAAGAGAAGAAAAAGGCTGTCCTTTTTGGTGCTCTTAAGATGATAAGATACACAGAGCTTTTAATTTTCCAAGCGAATGACTGCACACATACAACGTTTAAAGACATATTATAAATTTTCCACCATTTCATCAGAGCTCTGGATCATTTCATGTTAAAACTAGGCTCTAAATTAAGTGTCTGTCAAGGGCTTGGCTTTCCTCAATCAGCCGGAGCTGGGTGGCACATGAGCTCTCCCTCATTCCACTGCAACTTTAATGTTGCCTTGACAGAGGAGATTAGGTGGTAGGCAGCTCTGATTGAGCTCTTCTTGCAGACCTGTGGTTTCTACTCCTTTAAGGACATCCAACACCGACTCTTCAGACACTCCTGCGTCAACAACAATGACCTTGTCTGGATGAGACCGGGTCCAACCTGTGCAGGTGTGAGTGTTTGTCATGCAAAGAGAAAGCCAACCGGATAAAGGTTTATCCCGCAGCCCCACAAAGTACAGGATAATTATATTATAATTATATTAATTAAGAAGCCAAATATATACCGCGCACTTTCACTTCGAAGCAGCATTAATTGAGGCTCACTGGAATGCTCATAACACACAGATAGCATTTGCATTTTTATGTTTACGTTACATGTAAACAACTTATTTTTTTGTTTATTTATTTTGCAAAAGCATGCATGACTAATAGCAGTAGTTAATGGCTTTTTACTGTCAAGCGACAGTGCACTACCATTAGAATATAGCATTTCAAATGTGAGGCTGTCTGTAACACCATACAAGTGAGCAGTCAAACAGAGCCGTCCTGTCAAACTTTCTCCACTAAAATTACAGTTACTCGCATTTTTTTCATAGCACCAAAGCACAACTTTAGACTCAGATGTTACGACATTGTTATCACTGAACACTAGCACAATATGTGTAAGTTTAGCGTGCTTCTTAAACCTTTTCTCACACATCTCCTGCACACGTGAACGCTTGTAGAAATTATCCTAAGAGTCAGAATGTGCAAATTTCCAAGGCGTCTCCCTTGCGCCCATGTGTTGGTGTGCAGGTAAGTGCACGTACTACACGATGTGAATCTCCTGTTTCACCACAACCCAAAAGTATTCTGTTGGACTGAGATCTGGTGACTCATTGATGTGTTCAAGAAAGCAGTTTGAAATGATCTGAGCTTTGTGACATGATGGGTACACTGCGGTCATGCGGACATGGTCAGCCACAATGCTCAGTGTTTAAATGATACGCAGCTGGTACAAAAGGGGCAAAAACTGTACAGAGAAAATATCCTCAGCACCACCAGCCTGATATGTTGATACGAGGAGGGACGGATACAAGTTTTCATGTTGTTTACACCAAATTCTGACCCTACCGTCCGAATGCTGCGGAAGAAATTGAAACTCATCGCCTTTCTTCACCACTGTGATGCTCGTTTTACTTGTGCAGTATCTGAATCCCGTCTTCATGCCTTTATGCACTAAGATGCTGCCATGTGAATGGCTGAACACATGCATGCTTTGTGGTGCGTGTATATAGATAAAGAGTCAAACTTTGTACCTGCGACACAAATCGATATCTTGTTTATTTGAGCCATAGAAAAATAATAATAATAATATATTATATAGTTATAAACATTACACTTTGTGTTGTCATATGATGATGGATTATTTCTTGATAAGGCACAATGACGTCCTGTAGCTTTGTTGCCTTACTAATTATTAATTAGTGATGTGAGTTTTCTGTGACAGTGAAGCATTTTTCATGTTGGCTGTAAAATGTATTTCTTATTGCACAGTACTGTCTATCACCAGAATAAATATGCTAAACTTTGCACTTGGCATTTGTTTCGAAATAGCTGAAATGAACTTCAAAGCGTAAACAGTACGTGGATGACTGCACAGAATTTATTCGTATGGCGTAAAATATCTGGATTTGAACTAAAGTTAGGAGCGAATGTGCCTGACAAACACACAGCCCTACAAAATGAAAAGGAGAATAACAAGTAAGCACAGCTGGATTCGACTTTTTCCCCCTTTTTCACACCGCTGGCTCACTGACTCGACATTGTCCTTGTTTGTGCAGGTGTGTGAATTATGTATGTGCTCATGTGCATACTGAAGCAGATGCTGCTGGGCACATACTGTGTACAAGATGTCCAGACTCGCTATCAGTCACGGTCCGTTTAAATTATGGGCCAAAAATGGGTGTCAAGGCTTCAAATATGCTAGGTCGATGTCACAGAGACTCGTCTGAGAAGAAAAAGTTAAACACCTTTTCAACACAGTTAGCCTCGGTTTAACCCC
Organism: Maylandia zebra; assembly: GCF_041146795.1. Taxonomy (NCBI): domain Eukaryota; kingdom Metazoa; phylum Chordata; class Actinopteri; order Cichliformes; family Cichlidae; genus Maylandia; species Maylandia zebra. The sequence goes on from NC_135185.1 coordinate 30,632,181, forward strand.
AAAGTAAAAAACAAGAGAACGTGAAAAAAAAAGAATGAAAAACGATAAATATCAGATGTGTTTTGCTCTGCCTCTGCTTGCCTCCCTTGGCGCTGCCCTGCTCTCATGTGGGGTTGGCCTTGCAGGGCTGTCTGTGTCTTTTTAATTACTGTAATTCAGGGCCGCCCGCTGAATGCCTCCATCTGCCTCTATCCGAGGTAAGAGATGTAAAAATCCCGAAAAAGGGAAAGCACATCATAACAGCAGCAAAATAGAACCATCACGCCAGTAACTATCCTCTATGGATGAGGAGATGTCCAGAACAAAGCACTACTGCAATAAATCTTCTTTCTTAAGCTGATACTTGGAGTCTTTTTATTCTTCAGGGAGTCTTTATACTCACAGTTCATCAGTACTATCACCCCTGGTGAGATGAGTTCTTGCATTCAGCCACAGAGCGTCCTTCTAATGTGCTTTCCATGCAACGTTAACCATAACAGAAGCCCTGAATTCTTATGCAGTGTCCTGAGGTATAGTATAGTTCAGGGAAACACGCCTTGTTGGACGATTACACTATGTGTGAATGTGGAAACTCAGAAGCCAGAGGTTCTGATGAGAAATGAAGGCTTTCTACTGCAAGGGAAAGTTTGCATGCGAGCATTCACTCTGCTTGGTCACTGATGGAAAAAGAATTACACAGAGGTTAAAAAAAGAGTAGATATTTACTGTAACATAAGAAATCTATATCTGTTCAATAATGGTCACTATCTTCTTGAACTGATCTTACATTTTCTCACATTCGTAGAAACTAGTCTGTGTGGCTGTCTCGCACCTTCTAAATTTTATCTCTTATCTAATTTCAAGTATCTCTTCGTTTTGTGGTTTATGTGACTTGGCCATCGCAACAACTCAATTTCCCTTGGGTTTAATAAAATCCTCTGTCTGTATCTACTAAAGAAGTCATTTGACATTTCAGAAAAATATTCTTATTTGCTTTCTTGACAGGAGGGACTTAAAATGTGTTGTAGCTATAGCCATCAGTTCATTTAGCTTAACTTAACATAAAGCTCTGAAAGTAGGAGGGAACCTGTTAAAACTCAGTCGAGCAAGTCGTCTGTCACTCTCATACCAGTCTGTGATTGAATGGGGTCAATTTGGCAATTACATGTAATCTGTTTCTGATAATAAGGAATAACTATGATAAGCTGTTGAAAATCACATATCTGTTTCTGTCTACACAGATAGAAATTCACACAGAAAATCTATTTAAGAAAAACGCTGCAAAAGCACACAAAACACAATGGAAATAGGAAAAACGACAATGGATATAGGAATTAACACAAGGGAAGTGTTTCTGGGGAGACAATAACCCGACGGACCAGTTACAGAAACCAAAATATGCTAAGAATTGCGCTGGGAGACACTTAAAAGAAGTGGAGGATCTATTGGTTTTGTGAGGAAAGAAAAGATGAGAGGGAAACGTGTTAGCCTAACTATGAGCCTCGTGATAAAACACACCTACCATGTTTTGGCTTCCTGCAACTGATCCGTCGGATTATTGTCTCCCCAGAAACACTGATATTTTATACTTGTTGCTTCAAAGCAAACGGGGTCATTTTTGAGCCCTGAGGACCACAGGTGTGATTATGTGCTGCCATTTAAAATTTATAAATGGTTCAAAAAAAGAATTCTCACTAAAGTTCAACATACAGCACTCTGTATGTTGAACTTTAGTGAGAATTCTTTTTTTTATTTTATTTTTTTATTTTTTTTAAATATTTAATTTAATTAAATATTTAATTTTCTTGTTTTATTTTCGCTAAAAAAACAGGGTTTATTTTTTGTAAAGAAGGTCTGGTGGCCCTAAAATGTAAAATGTTGAGTAAATTTTGTGTTAATGTGTTGGTCTTAAGTAAAACTAAGGTGTAACACTGAATTGATTGACAATTTATACTTTTTACTTTAAAAAACAGTCAAATGAAGTGGAGACACTTTTGACCCCTGATGGCTCACATTGTATGCAAATCGGGAGGACATCACAAGGGTTTTAACCTCCTAGGACCTGCGTCCACATATGTGGACATCACATTTTGGGTTATTTAGACTAAAATACTCAATTTTGCTCTACAAGGGCCTGATATCCACTTACGAGGACATTATACTACCACTGTTCTTTCAAAATTTTAAACGAATATCCTCATATGTGGCTCTCATTTTTCTTAGAAACAAAAATAAGGCTAAAAAAAACCTGGTAATTCTTTTTTGTTACATTCATCAGGTCCCAATGTGACCAAATATCAAAGAGAAATTAAAAATGCACGCCGTGGAAGAGTTCAGGTCTTAGGAAGTCATGTGACTGAGCCATAAGCTTGATCTGATTGAGGAGGTAGCTCTGTTGAGTTAAGTTTGTTCAGTGCTGGATGATTGTTTGGTTGAGCCGATTAACATTATCTGAGGGTGGTGTTGCATGAGATGAGCTCTCTTGTTCAGAGTACTTTAATTTATTTAATACAATACTGATATTTGGTATCCATGGCGATACAATATCGCAACACAAAATATTGTGATATAAAATAATCCTGTATCGATATTTTCCTCGTATTGTTGAGATAATTGATGCTATACACATATACACACAGTACTTGCCAGCAGGATCCTTCACACCATGAGGGGCTATACTGGTGTCCTGCCGCCTTTCTTATGACCGTCTTTAATTATTTATGACAAGGACAAATGAAGAGGAAGTGAAGCATGATGTGAAATTTGTTCTCTCTGTTTTTTACAGGGTTTTATGTAAACTATAGACCTCTATTACTTCTTTTTAACCACAGCAGATATAGAGGATATTCAAGGATGCTGGTGTTCACATTTTGGACAGAGAAGCCAGATGATTTGGAAGAGGAGTAAAAGAAGCATCTATGTCCACTGTGAACGACCATCTTTGAACTCTCTGCCATCTATAATCCAGTTTTGAGATCCCTTCCCAGACGCCTTAACACCCACTCACATCCTGGGCCATCTGACCTCAGGAAATCACATGATAGGGTGTGGCCAGGTTTACGATGGGTTCAATTGACTGATTGTGACCCCCACCCGTTTTCACATCTTGGCTTCTGTGATTAGTTATAGGATCAATAGAGGGACTCTCCACCACTTGCTCTTAGAACTGAAGAAGCTTCTCGGCTGAGAGGTGAAACGTCTTCAAGGAAACTTAAAGAAGGCCAGACGCTTTTCTTTCTAAGCTCCCTAGACTATGATGACCTGGATGACTGAGAACCTTCACAGATAGCAGATATAAACCCTTTTTCTTAGACGTAGTCTGTATGTAAAAGATGGAAATTATTTGCAGGTCTGAAAAGTGAAGCCACCGCAATGGTGCCTCAAAACTGCACTCTCTCTAGTGGCCAACAACGGGTCCCACCTCATGGTGAAACAACAAAGTCTGAATGTATGGAAATCTATGGTGATAACCCTATGTTTCACTTGATCTATGACCTCAGTCATCACTTTCCATGCATTCAGTCTGCCGATGCAAAGATGCAGGAACATCTCTGCTCACATCCAGATTGCATCTTCTAACCTAATTGCAAACACAAGATTCGAGATTCAAGCTTGTTCAAACCAATTTTGCGCCACTGCAATATCAGCGTGCTTGCTACAAAGCCAAGCTGTGTTCAAAACAAACAAAAATGGCCTGCCAGCATCTTTTGATTAAAATATATAAATTATTGCTTCAAAGATGGAACATATCCAAGCTCTGAAGGAAGAGGGCACACATCACATCAAAGTCCATCCACTTTCGCTACTTGTTACTAAATCAAAGACCTCTGTTCAACAAAGAGAAGGCTTTCCACGCAACAATCTTTGCTCTCTCATAGATAAAACATGTGCATGTGTCCTAAAAGACACTATTAGCTCATGCTACCAAAAACAGCACGGCCCACTTTAGAATGTGGGTTTGAATAAATGACACAGAGTCTTCTGCCTACAGCACTGAGAGCGCCAGCTGACCTGCAAGCGTAGTTCAGACACTTAAAATGACTCTTGTTCCACAGTAAAATCTGCTTATATAACCTACTGATACATTAGCACTGGGGTTGACTTTGGTTATGCTTGTGTGTGACTTTTCTGAATGCTGGTGTTGCTGTTAACCTGTGATTATTCTTGTCTTGACACCTCTGTTCTGACATAAAAGAGAAATGCTCAGAGGGCTGTCTCTTACCTGTTCACCAGTGCTGACAGACTGCTGTGCCAGCTGCATTAACAATGATGAGTCAGATGAAGGGCAGGCAGGAAGTGCATGACAAACAGATGTCTCGCTAACGCCTGAGTTAGAATGCCCGATAAAGTTTCAAGTTAAAAGACAGCTGGGAAGATTTTCTTTCTTCCTCATGATGACATCCGTAACTAGAAGACTAGATGCATGCAGGTGATGGCGTCTTGCATTTCTTTGCTGGTATCCTCACTTGAACGCGAGACTGCTCTTTTTATATATTTTACTTTTCATGACTTTCATAGTTTATGACACATCTTTGAGCTGTCCCCCTCATCTGAGCCCACCCCCCACCTACTGGCAAATCACTGGGACTGTTCTATTCACATAACAAATCATCGCTGACACGTGTGTCCACACCACTCGCTGTCACACACAAACTGGAAAACCTAAACATGTTATATTCAGAATGAATTTCTACAGTTTGTTTAAATGTGGAACAATTCAGAATTCTTTCATATTACTGGCAGCTGGTTAATGTGACTTAGCATGACATCAGCAAGCAAAGGCAGATCTATATACTGTGTTCAATGGTAATATCTACCCTGTTGCTATTATCATTATTATTATTAATCTCTGTCTCTCTCTCACACACACATCATTTATTTGTCCTGTCTTTTTTCCCTTATACCCACCTAGTCCAGGCAGATGCCCCGCCCCTCCTGGAGCCTGGTTTTGCTGGAGGTTTCTTCCTGTTAAAAAGGGGGGTTTTCGTTCCCACTGTTGCCAAAGTACTTGCTCATAGGGGGTCATATGATTGTTGGGATTTTCCCTGTTTTCTTTGTAAAGAGTCTTTACTTTACAATATAAGGCACCTTGATGCAACTGCTGTGTGATTTGGCACTATATAAATACAACTGAATTGAAGTTAATATACTGTATCTGGTCTGTTTAATGCCCAAAGAACACGTGAATTATAAAAACAATGAGGTGGGTGATGGAATAATCATATTAGGGTAAAAAAAAAAAGTGACTTCACTGAATTTTTTCATGTTCTGCAAACCGATTGCAAGTAGTTGCTGTGACTGAAATATATAAATCTTGATATCTTGATACTGGGCTGCGACATTTGAGGTTTAAAGAGAATTAAAAAATGAAAGTGCTCACTGCTTGTGTTAGCCATCTTAAGACTCCAAAGCTGTCCCTTTCATTCCTTTTTGTTTTTTTGTTTTGTTTTGTTTTTTGGGGGAGGGGGTGTCTATTATGGTTTCATATTGATCAAGAACGCTGCAATCAGCATCCACTAAATGGTTGGAATATCATCCCATGGGGAAATTGTCCACATCAAAGTAATCGTGCTTGTTGATAAAAAGAAAAGAAAAGAACTCATTTTCTTGATTTAATGGTTTTGGGAAGTGTTTAAACCTGATTGGTAATCAAAGAATAAGCTGATACTGAGCTGCACTGGGTGAGCTGATGTGCCTCTTCATTCATCATTTTTCATTTTTAATCTGTGATAATGAACAGTGTCTATCTGCGGCCGTGTGGAACTAACAATCAATGATTTTGACAGACAATATGATCTTCCTCAAATTATTTCTCCTCTCTTTATAAATGATATGTACACTTCAATCAGGCTCGATGGTGTACATCACACAGCGATTTCAGGCGCACCTTATTCTTCCTAATCAAACCATAAGTGTTGCACCTCAGAGAAAACATCCATGCAAGAGAGCAAGAAGTGAAGTGCATTAGCTGAAGCTAGTTAAAATGGAGGATCAGGAGATGGATTCTCTAAAAAGTTTTGTTTCAAATTACTGCAGTGGATTTGAGCCAGGATTGCTTTTTGCTGCGAGTACAGCATCCAGGAAGTTTCGGCTGGTTCGATACTCCCTGCCAGATCATTTTAATAAGAGGCCATTTCACAATAAAACATTTTTCATTGGACACTCCTCCTCAGTGTATGAGGGCTCACTGTGTTGTTGGCATACACAGTTACAAATTGTAGCAACTTTAAGTATTGTTTTAATTCATATTTTGTACTGAATCCAAAGCTTTTCTTCTAATTCAGCTCCAGCGAGCTGCAGCTGAGTTTAATCTCAAATCTTATTTTGCATGACACAGAAATCCTTATATTTGAGCCTTTTTAACAGTTGTGCTAAAAGAAGAAGAGCAGCACACCTTTATCTTTATCAGAGGAAGCATATTGTTGACATTTACTACAATAAATGTGTTTTGTAAAGCAAATTTGTGCTTATAAAGACTGAATTCTCTGTACTATGTCAAAAAGATTCTGTTTGAGAGTGAGCGGTAATATTTTCTATATTCAGCATATATCTGATGGCATATCAGCCGCAATTCTGTTAACACATTCAGCAGGACATTTTCTAAATAATGGGAGCATAATGCACAAAATGCTATAACATATGCACATGTTAAAAAAAGAACACATGCTATGCTGATGGACTGGGTGAAGTGTTTGATGGAAATGGAAATCGCCAACCTGCAGAGGACTGAATTCAAAGACACCCTGAAATTCATAATGAAAAAAAAAAAAAAATTATGGCTGGTCCATTTGGCCAAAATTTTATTGCAGCAACTCATAATAGTATTCAGTAGTTTGTATGTCTACCACGTGCCTGTATGCATGCCTGATAAAGTTGAGGTGTACTCCAAATGAGGATTCTAGTGCGGGCATGTCAGTGGTATCAATTCCCTGCAATATTTCATGAAAGGTGTACCTTTGATGACTGTGTTGAACCAGTCTTATTATTTGATGGTTTATTTCCATCAATCCATCCATTTTCTTCTGTTTACCTGGGGCAAAAAAACAAAACAAAAACCCAAGCTCCCACTCCCCAGCCAGCACCTCCTGTTCCTGAACACTAAACCATTCCTAGGCTAGCTGACAAATATCTCTCCAGTATGTTCAGGGTCTACCTTGGGGCCTCTTCTGGAACACCTCACTCGGGAGGCATCCCTGTCGTATGGCTGAACCACCTGAACTGGGTCCTTTTGATGTTGAGGAGTAGCAGCTCTAGTCTGAGCCCCTCCCAAATGACTATCCTCACCCTCTCAGTAAGGGAAATACCAGCCAGCCTTCAGAGAAAGACTATTTTGTGCCTCCAATCTTTTTCTTGCAGTAACTACTCAATGCATGTGACCATAGGTGAGCACAGGGATATAGATGGACCGGTAAATCAACAGCTTCACTTGTAAGTTCAGCTCTCTGTTCACCATGCCAGATCGGTACAGCCCCAATGTATCTCTCCCCTCACATTTGAACAAGATATTTAAATTCTTCCACTTGGGACAGCATCTTGTCTCTGACCATAAGTGGGTACTCCACTTCCAGATGAGAAACATGGCCTCAGACTTGGCGGTGCTAATTCTTATTTCCACAACTTTGCACTTGCCTGCGAACGAAGTAGTACTCAGTAGAAACCAGCACATGATGAAGCCAATGGAAGCACATCGTATGCAAAAAGCAGAGATGAGATTATGAGGGCAGCAAATCCTTTCATCATTTAGCTCCTCCTAGAAATTCTGTCTATTAAATAATGAGTAGAATCAGTAATGAAGTGTGTGGAATTGATAAGGGGTTTTCTTCTTTTTTTTTTGTTGAAGCCTAAATTGTGCTCCAATCTGGAATGAACCATGGTTTTCCCAAACCATGCTTCAAGCTGACATTAGTACTATACACCCAGGTTAAATGAACTATTCTATATATTTAAATAGATGATTTTTTTGTGCATTTTTTTGCATTTCTAGGTCCACAAAAGCAGTTTGAAATAGCTCAGTGCTTCAACTGAAAAATAAAAATGCTCAAACAACTCAACTCAATTCGATGTCATGTTATGAGTTAACACAGCAGTTGGTGGAATACTTGGACCCACTTCCACAGAATACCCAAATCACATGCCATAAGGAGGCTTTTCACTATACTGCGGCCCCAGGGCTGTCATCATGCTCACTACACTTGGTCTCTTTGGCTCTTGGGCAAAGAAGTAGAGATAAAGCCATAGTTTAGATTTGCAAAATATTTGACATTTCTCCAAACATGGAAGTTACTTTCCCCAAAATATCATAGATCATACACTGATACGACCAAATGAAAAAATGTTCAGAAACAGCATTTTAAATTAATACATGGTGACTCATTTGCATGACAACAAAAGAATACGTTTTGTGTTCTGCATGGTGACTCACTCGCTTTTTCCGCCTCCTCTTCTTCTTTCTGTCATTTTCGTTCTTTATCTTTTTGCCCCTCTCTGTATCTCTGTCCACATTCCTTGGAAAGCATTTCATGCCTGAGCAAAGTGTGTCTGCTTATTCTCATCCATACCTCGTTGCCCTCCTCATGGCCCGAGGAGCTCTAAAGACTTACCTCAGTTCGCCCCGATGCACCTGTGGACCCATGTTTTGGGGCTTCTGTGTTTAAAGAGCCCAAGTGTATGACACAAAGCAGCAGTGAAAGTACTCTAAATTTTCCTACTGTACATGGTACTCACTTTGTTAAATGTGTGCACGGGGAGAGAAAAACATAGACACTATCAGACCGGTAAAACTCAGCCCTGACTCCTCTCTCTCAGTCTTGTCTGTATGCATAATGTCTGACACCTGACATTTGCTGGCAACTGTCAGAGCGCATCTCATCTGCCACCTGTCACAGTCACACAGCATCAGTCAACATGGGAGACCATAAAGCTCAATGGCAAAATGCCAGAGGATGAAATGGAATAAGAGAAATTATTTAATGGCTCAATCACAAAGTATCACAGTCTCTGTTTCAAGTTTTAAATGACAAATGCAGCAGAATTTCAGCCTGTGGTGTTGGGTTGTACTGGCAGATTTTCATTCACCAGCTGGAAAACATCTGACTGGAACTGGCTTCATTTTTCAGCATGATAATCATCCCAAACATGGTGATAATGCAGAAAAAGCATTCCTGGCTTAGACACAGACACACACTCCACAGTGTGAGAATCAGTTGAGTATTTTAGAAAAGAGCTATTTTATTAACAGTATTTGATCAAACTAAAGACGTTATGAGATTTCTTGCATTTAGAAACTATAATTCTATTACACGTTTGATCAAGAACATGATTTATGTTCTTATGAGTGTATCTAAGAATGAGAAAAGTGTGATAAATGATCATCCACAGACACCGTACCTGGCTTTGTAATATTGTTTCTCCCAAAATAATATCGGTCCACTTAACAGCAGTGGGATTAGAGAAATAGAAACAAATTAAGAAAAAAGTTACTATTATTTTGTTTTATTTTATTGGTTTTTTTATATCATACTTTGTCGGTAGTTCTATGACGACCTTATGGCAACAGATTATTTGCAAGTGTTGTTCTTTTTGTGGAGAAAATGATTTGACCGTGATTGTTGTGTGGAAGAAATGAATTGCTGTAACAGTAAGGAACAGATTAGTTTGGGGTTTTTATTCCCTCTACTTAATGAGCAAACTAGACTATGATGCCGTAGAAGACATATTGGCATGCTTTGACACATCAAACATGAGTAAAAGATTTCAACTCGAGCAGTGGATCTAGAAAGCAGATCTAGAAAATTTTACACGGGGGCAAAGAGGTCCAGGCACATATATTTTTATTAAAGTATGTGAAATTTCCTGGAGTCAACAAACTATCCACAAAAAGCAATTTATTGTGTTATTATCTCTTCCAAGAAAACAAGGACATTTTTGGTATATATGAGACCAAAAAAAATAAATACAGAAAAAGAGCTACTGTAACTGTAGCTTACTGTACATGACTAATTTCAGCCATGACTTTTAGGAGAGTGATGGACATAAAAGCTGGGAGGCAGCTATGGGGGGCAAGGCTCTACAGCAGGGGAGCAGTTGCCCCCTTTGCCCCCCTGTAGATCTGCCCCTGAACTCAAGGTATTTGTAATAATGTCTAAAAAGTATAGGAGCTCACCAAAGTAAATAAAATTCATCTTTAGGGGAGCATGCGTCTATAATAAATTGCATTCCTTCTCTTAGCTGTAGGGAGAACTTTGTGTCCAAAAATGTGGTCTGCCGTCTCGGCTTTTATGGAGGCACGCTGCTAGCTTGGTTAAAAATAAAGTGAAGCATTTGCTTTACATGCATGACCTACGTCCGCATCCACCATGGGAATTCTCTGATCCTTGTTCTGCCACCTCCGCTACACAGACTTTATGAGCCCATTTGTGTTCTTGTATTTTTCCTTTTAATTAAAAAAAAAGAAAAGACAAAGAAAGATTAATTATTTGCAAAAGCAAAACACACAATTGCCTTTAGGTGCCAGACTACAGCAAAAGTGAGTGAGTACAGAAGCGCAGAGGTCTTTTGTGCGACTTTAATATTGCAGCGTTACTGCTGTGGTCAAAAGCATGTGTGCAGAGACATACTAAAGGCAGCATGGAGGCTTTTGATGTGAGGTTCTTTTGTGTGCAAGCTTCATGGCTTTTAATGAGGCAACCTGCCTCATTATCAAAGCTCTGCAAGGCCCCCGACACAGCCACATGGAGGGTCTGCCTCCACTCACTGTTCTGAAGCCGCAAATTACAGCAGCTTAGCCCCTCGCTGGGAACAGAGGCCAAGCTCGTCGCCCTTTCTAATGGCGCCCAAGGGACACAGAATTGTACGTAGACATATGTTTGGTCAAAACTAGTTTAATAGGCAACTCCTCTGTCAGTCCCATTAGAGTGAAACTTTGAGATGTGAGGCGTGAATTTGGGGATGTGGTCCCCACTGACTCGGTGAAAATATATAGCAAGTTTTGACACTAAAGTCAGCAGTGTCTGCTTTCAGCACAGTTTCTGTTGTGACTTTCCTCTCATTTTGCTTGGGATTAATTTGCCAGCACAGTTAGCTGGAAATAAAGTTTTGTCCATTCGTGCCAAGACTGTGGCCGAATTTGAATTTCACCTGGGGATGGCTTAAAAACAGCCAACCCAGCAGGGATGGAAACATCATCAGATATCATCAAATTAATATGCCTCACAGTCTATTAATTTCCGCTAACAATATTTCATTAGCTATGCTACGTCTTTCTTCAGCTAGTTTAATTGACCTTTTTAGATTTGGGTGAACTTTAATATGTAAATATCAATTTGTTCTCTGAAGTAAATTATTTTTCCCGTGCTCTTTATAGTGACACCGTAATCAACTCTGCATTTAAAAGCTCAAGTCCTAAAGCAAAAGCTGCTATCAAAGAACAATGCCCTTTTCCCAGGCCTGAGCCTCATTCTTCTGTTTTTTATTTCACTTCATAGCCGTTTACTTTTTTCCCTCTGTTTAACTGAAAGAAAGCAAAAGACTGTTAATGAGGGTAAAAAATGGACTGTCCATAGTAGAAAAGGTGCGTGATATTATGAATATAAATGGGGCTGTACTATTCATTTAAATTGTGCCATTTTTATCACAGTAGGGATGTGACACTAATAACTACTGAACACCAGTCTCCTCTGCTCACAACGTAGGCATTTGAAAAACTTCCAATAACAACCAGCTTCCAATAACTTGGATACTGTTCAAAAAAGGCACGCTGTTCAAAAAAAGAAGCGGTCCCGGGAGTCTGTTCCTAGGTTGGCTGGGTTCAAATGAAGGGAACAGTTCTTGACCTCGGCCGGCCTCCCTCGCGAGTCTAAAGACAAAAGAGCTCTGTCTGGTTTTGCCGTGCAGTTGTACTTCAGACTGGAGCATGACCAAAATAGGATTTTTAAGGCTGGCACAATACAGATATTTGATTATTTAAAAATCTGATATATCAACCAATATTTTTCTTTTTCTTTTGGAAACATTTAATATGTTAAGTCATTTCTAAGTTCTTACTAAGATTATATAACAGCACAGTTCAGAAATAAACTTGTTTTATAACAAAGTACAAGGCATTCACGCTCTGTCCAACTCTTCTTGGATCAGCGGCTGTTGTGATTGTAGCAATCCAAATATGTGTGATGCCAGCAGGAAAGTTGCAAAAGACCATTTGACTGACAAACTATGCAACAATCTTAATATAGTTGAAGGGTTTTTATTCCATGTCTTCTTTACTTTTTAAATGGCCACTCATTGGCTCTTACAAATAGCTAATATCTGCTGATATATTGGTGACCTATATATCAGCCGGGTTCTATTTCAGGCTATACTAGCAGTTTTGCTACGGTTTATCTCTTTACCTGCACACTGTCTTTTTAACTGCTAAGCTTTTTTCAAGTTTTTGAAGTGACTTGAGACTTCAGGTCAAAGCTTGCTGTGATCTAACCTTCTATCCGTCCATCCCAACACATTCTCACTCCCAAAGCGTAACATTTTATGCTAGGTGACAAATCGTCGGTATATTATGCTTTCGGCCACCCAACATCTCCCTATATTACAAGTTCGGAAAAATGAGGAAACACAAGAACCATTTGGAATTGATCTACACATGTACGTTTATTTGACTTAAATTGCTTTGGAAAACACCATCTAACACAATTAAGGTGGTGGTTAAGGTTAGGGTTAGGGATATTACGCGTCGGGAGTGACAATGGGCTGTCCATCCATAAACAAATTTTCTTCTGCCTATCCAAGTAAGGATCTTGGAAGGCAGGAGCCTGTCCCAAATATTTAGATGTATTTTAGTGAAACAAGCAAAAGAAAAGCATAAGTTGCCAGATTGTTAATTTTTTTTTATTCACAGTAAGCCATTATGATTTATGTTGTTAATATATTCAGTGAAAACAGTAGTTATAGAAGTAACCACTGCGCTACCATGTTGCCCCACACAAGCCATTGTTCCAGACACTTTTTGGTCTCTTCACTACACATTGTGATTTATTCAATTCGATTCCAAGAGATATAAGTTAATAGTGCAGCTTTTCACAAAATCCTCAGATGACTTGAAGTTGTGAAAAGGTGAACTGGTTCCAGGTACACCTGATGGGACTTGTCCTTATCCCTGTAAAACTAGTGTGCTCCTCAGTGTTAGTGCATGTTCATGCTTTTCTATTTTCCACCAGAGGCACCATTTTATCTGTCTTTGAATTCTAAAAACTGTTAATAAGTGTTAAGTGAAATATCTCCAAGTGTTTGTGTGCTTAAGTTCATGCCTAGACTTGCTGAACGTCCTTTTATACTTAGCAGTGGTCACCCTGCTTGATCGTGATCAAAATGACATTACATTAATGTAGTGTTTGTTTCCCAAAGCATTAGGATGGGCGTCAAATGCGTCCATGCTAATGCACCCATTGGGAGAGATGTCTGTCAGGAATCCTCAGCGGGCTAATACCTGGAAGCCATTTTCTCAGCACCACCCCAACTCTCTGCTAAGGTGTTTATTTTGGGCGTACAGCCAGTGCCCTTTATGTGGCCCCCCATCATTTATGCAGGCAATTTACTACCCCAGCATGCACCAACAAATAACTGCTCACACATACACAGCCTATCACGTGGCTTTCTCATTAAATCACACAATTCCCCATTTGCTTGAACCATGCGCCGTTTTACCTCAAGCTAGTCTTTCCATATAATGTCAGTCAGAAGTGGACAATTTCAGTAACGTGAGTCAGAAGCAGTGTTGCATTACTTCGTTGTGAATATGTGTGTTGGAATGCTTTCAAATATGAAACGGGGTTCCTTGTTGTAGATCATCCCATTTCAGCATCCTTAAATAATTAATACACATAATGTAAAGTTTATCCTTGATGAAGAGAGAAGAGAAGAGGGGGAGATGAGAGAGCTACTCTTAATGGAAAATAAACACAGATGGCTTCCTCAACTGCTGAGAACTCCCAATGCATTGGCTGTCAGAGGTATGGCCTCATACAGCTGGGCCATTGAGAAGATATTAGAAGTGACATCTCGTCAAAGTTTGAGGATGAACGGAGGCTAATTCATGAAGTGCACTTTGATGGTCTGAAGTACCTAACTTGTCTTTTTAAGATGTCTCAAACATGAATCTTTCATTTCTATCCTAAATAATGTGCCTTGGTTTATTAATGAGATTCACTTTCCTGTGGTGCTGTGTGCTAATTGGCTGAAGTTGCACGGAGCCCCTGAGTTGAATGATCAGAAAATAAAGACTAGACAGCTCCTCTGGATAACTTACACAGGTTGTGCTACTACAGGTCTTGAATAGCATTAGTGCAGAAAGTGCTGTCAGACATCTTTACAAGTAGCACGTGCAAAATTTTCTACTAGCATCTTTATACACTGCCAATACAACAGTGTCAGTGGCACAGACTGCATGGTAGTGTAATGTGCCTTTAGTATGATCTAGCTTTCCATGTCTGCTTTTGTATCATGTTATTATTATTCAGTTTGGAAATTCTTCTTCACTCACCCATTTTCACGCTCTCTACACCACTCTGCATTTAATCACAGCGCTTGTGCTAACGAGCTAACCGAGCTAACCGCGCTAACGCGTAGACGCCGTGCAGCTCCATGCACGGGGCGATCCGTGATAACTCGCTAAAGGAGATTTGCCGCGTTAATGCGGTTATAGCGTAAACGTCATTTTAACGTGATTAACGCTGACAGCACTAGTTTTTATTAATCTCAGGTTTTCTTCAATGGTTTTTCTTTCATCTTGTCTCCCTCTACTCACTCCAACTGCTCGCGACAGATGGCTGCCCCTCCCTGAGCCTGGTTTTTCCGGGAGTGTTCTTCCTGTTCCTGGGGAGTTTTTCCTTCCCTCTGTCGCCAAGTGCTTGCTCATAGGGGCTTGTCTGATTGTTGGGATTTTCTCTCTGTTATTGCATGGTTTTACCATACAATACATAAAGCCTTGAGATGACTGTTGTTGCAATTTGGTGCTATATAAATGAATTCAATTCAATATAACTGAATATGAATTTACACATTTGTGAGCAATAGGTGTTTGTTTATGTTGAAATTATAAAGAAAATTTAGAAAATTTATGTGCAAAGGGTGTTTAAAGTGCGATTGTCTATGTGACAGAATACTTTATATTCATAAGAAGGTACGAAAATGCATATCTTCAGGTACTTTCGTAGATGAAAACGTCTTATCCCTTTAAGCAATTTACTATGCATAATCCAGCCAAAGAGATAGTGGTAATAGACCTGTTGGATGCTTGCCTTAAATAATATTAATAGGATGATTAGGCTTGGTCTGGGCTTGCTGAATGTATGAGATAACTTATTTGTGCAGGTAAGGGAGATCTGAGGAGAATGAATTGTTTTATACCGGAAGCCTTTTTCTTGATTAAAGTGTGGTGCAACTGCATCTCAATCGATCCAAACTGACTAATGCCCTGTAGCCCCATGCTTAAGAGTTGGGCTCTAAATAAATCTGTTTGTTTTTGTTTAATATCATTAAATTAAAATATTAATGTGTCCAATCAGATCTTAAAGAAAGGATTCAGCATTCACAGCTCCCCTGCCTGAGCCACAGTTTAGAGCCAGTCATTTTTATCCTTTAAGTAGTTTGAAATACTTGTTCAATTTTAATAATGTCTGTTTGTGATTGCAAAGCACCTTCGCTTCGCTTGCTTGTGCACTACTTAAGTAGTTGGTGCTTATTTGAACTACTGTCCTTATGTGGAAACTTGACCCCCAGTTTGATTTTGTAGTTTGAAATGATAGTTTTGTCATCCTTACAAATGATTGCCTTTACTATCTGAAGTAATGCAGTAAGAAAGTGTTTATTTCACACACTGCATGCACAGGCTGAGGAGAGCAGAACAAAATCAGTAGCATCAGAGCTCAAACAGCAGCTGTCACAATCACTGCTGGCCAGTTATCAGCCGCAGAGATGTAGTGGCAATCACAGTCCAATCTCTAACAGTGATTACAGCCTCAAGGTGGCTTTTGTATTCCAACCCTAATGTTTCATCTGCAGTCAAAAATAACAGAGTAAACAGAATTAAAGATTTGCAAGATAGAATAATACAACATGATTGTATCTTTAATCAATAACTTATTGTTTCATGTATCTTAGTTCAAGATAATTCTGTCAACATAAAACCCATTTCAGATAACAGCAAACTTTAATACTGGCTTTGGACACTTTTATGAACACAATAACCCAAAGCTGTCTAAGCAAACAGCCAAGTCCTGAGGCACAACATTTCATAAAGCTGTGTGGAAAAACAATAGTAAATTGCTTTTATAAGCTTGAGCCACTCTGAAATTACCCGTGGAACACACTTAAGGCTTCAACAATGGATCAAATGTCACTATCTGTACCTGCTTTCCCTTCTCAGTGCTGTCTAGAGCAAAATTTGCACACCTTTTTAACCCGGGGGCAGCCAAAAGCTTTAAGATCTGCCTGTGCCATATGCTCTACCCCCATATGCGTTGCAGCAGCCACCACTCATCAGCTGCAGCCCAGGTGGTTAACAGCTGCAAGTCCTACACAGGTTTAGCAAACAAAAGGCTGGATGGATGGATGCTTGGAATATGTGATAGTGTTTAACCCATAAAGACAAAGAAAGCTAATGGGTAGATAAAATAATAGGGCAGCTTGGTGGCAGTAAATTGTTACAATTAAAAATCTATAGTACTGCACAAAAGTCTTAAGCCACCCATAATTCTTTCATTTTATATGCATTATACTTTCTTGGATTTAAAAATAAAAATGATCTTCAGCAACAGTTCTCCATTCAGGCATTTCTTTCATTGAATCTATGAAATATAGTACAGGTAACACTGTTTGACAGGCAAATAATTGTAGTTTTGCACTTTCTATTTCCAAAAACTCATATCTTGAGATGGTGTGCAGTGTAACCTTACAAATATAAGGAAACTGGACATGTGGAGGATAAAAGTGGCAGGCCTAAAAACCATCCACAGAATATGAACATTGAATATCATGTCCTTGAGAAAAAGGGGGAAAAAAATTCCAGCAAAGAGCTGACAAAGGAGCTAAAAGACGCCTCTGGCCTTTCCGTTGATCCATCTACTGTTCACTGAAGGCTCATCAGAAATGGTCTCAGTGGAAGGATGGCTGTTAAGAAGCCATTCTAAAGGAAGGGAGACGTTACTGAAGCAGTGTGAGGTCTTGACAGAGAGCAAAAGGCAGCCAACATCCAAAGAAGAGCTTTGAAAGCCCGGAGAACTATTCCTAAAGACTATGTTGAAAAATAAAAGCGGTGATACCAAATACTGACTTTTAAGCTGATTATAACTGTAAAAATTCTGGATTTGCCTTATAAAAAGTGATTAAAAACTAAAGGCAAATACAGAAACTAAGCTGGGCAGGAGCACAAGGACAGACAGAGACTAGATGCCCATAAAAGTGTAACCCTTAAAAAAAAGGTACTCTTTTTCATTTTAGATAGCCAACCAGGAAAATGCAACCACAATGGAAAGTCCATTGCACATACTAGAATTCAGTCATTTGTCCTTGGGAGCATGCCAGTGTGAATATCTGAAATATTCATATTGACTTGGAAGAACTTGCTTGCATCAGCCATATATAAAATCTTCCTGTCATGTGACATCTTTCAATACTCAACACTGACCTACTTCTACCACCCATGGTCAAAGCCACAGATGTCTGTCATTTTTCCTTTTTTTCCAAGGCAGGCGGAGTTATTCACACCATCGTTTGCGTTTATTCTTATTTCCGATAATTTGTTTCTGACACCTCCTTCCCACTGCCACAGCTCATAATAAACAGCATGCTTCTTCTAGTTCGCAACATGCAGTCTGTGCCTGCCAAGTCGCATCAAGCCTTTATGACCCTCTAAATATCTCATCTGACAATAGCCAGATATGAAGATGCAAACATGCTAATGTGCAGATATTTTAGCATTTAGCTCAAAGCCCTGCTTTGCATTAGTAACACAACCATCTCTGGCATGGTGGCATTGGTGTCCTAGATTTATTTTATTCGTCAGGAAGTGTAGAGATATGTCTACAACTGCCAACTTTCTCTGCTCGCCATATGACCTGTGCCACCATTATAAAAGGAACCAGTCAAAGGGAATATCTTTTATCCACTGCTATGCACAATGCTACATCTGATGACAGAAGGTCCACAGGGACATCCCTTATTCAATGCGTTCCACTCTGACGTTCCAAATGACACATGCTGATTTTGGCTCACATCCCGGGAAAAGGAAATGGGCCATGAAGTGGAAATCCAAAACTGCTTACAAGAACGGAGGGACTTCATGAAAAGCTTTTCAGAGACTTACCTCTGCGAGCTTCTTCCACTTGCATTAGTCAGCATCAGTGTCAACCCCATTCATACGCTGCGGTGATAATAACATGTATTATTCATGTTTAGGAGGATCAGCTCAAGATTAAATTATACAATCACTGTTTTGAGCATCATCATCATCATCATCATCATCATCGTCGTCGTCATCAATAGTCTGTTTTTACTTATGCTAAGTGATGCTGCTTTTTTTTTTTTTGTGAAGTTTTTCATTGGAATTCACTAACTGTGAAGCAGACGGTGAATCATAACGAGCTTCTTCTTTGTAAAGAGGTTGCATCCTGGTTTGAAAAACTATATTCAGGAAGCTTTTGAATGACAACCTGGTAATTAGAAGCAAATGGCTAATTACTCCACACGTTTATACTCGCTGACTGCTACTTCCAGCACGATTACCTTGATTAGATCCATCCCTTTGTTTCTGCGCCAGGCAGAAGATAAGGTAGCATGTCGTTATCCGTGCTATCGTTTAATCACTTTCTCTGCCACGTGTGTTCTTTCTTTCTCGCATTCTGTCTCATCATCTCAGCGATGCTCTCACCTTTTACTCTTTGTGATCCTATCTTGCAATTTTGATCTTATCTAAGAGTTTGCAGCCATCAAAAAGACAAAAAAAAGTTTTTCTTTGTGACACATTAAAAACATGTTTTGGCACATAAGCTTATCCTCTTTCTCACTAACAGATAATTTAGAAGGTCTTTCTGTTTCTGTTTGGCACACCAGTACGACAGAAAGCTGAAGGACTGTTTGTTTCCTTAACCTCTTTCATTGCGAGTTGTTCTGTAATAAACTCCACTAACAAATCCCCCAAGGATCCGCAGGACCTTTGTAGGTTTCTTCAGTAAGCTGATTTTGTGTTTTGAAGGCTTAACTTAACTAGAAACTATTAAACGATGGGATTTCAACTCCAAAATCTAATAAATGTCAAATGTCCACACTTGCCATTGTGCTCAAAACCATTTTGTCTGCGTGTGTGTGTGTGTGTGTGTGTGTGTGTGTGTGTGTGTGTGTGTGTGTGTGTGTAAATGCAGGACCAGGTTTTGCTGTGATTTGAACACGCACACACTAACTCTCAAAAAGGAAATAATTGTAGCTATATTAGCGCTGTCTGTTCAAGCTGTTGGTCTATGTTGGCGTGCCTCATGCCACAATATTTGTTGTATAAATAGAGTTGTTGGAGAAATTGATTGTCATTAATGAGAATGATTTGTGTGCAAAGAATACATGATCAAAAACAAATGGCTATAAACTGTTAACACATGACCTACTGAACCTGCCAGACCGTTTCATGTTGTAACCTTTTAAACCCATAGAGTCCTGCAAGATCGAGGAACTGAAACCACGACTGCACCTGCCAGTTCCTGTCATCTCACCAGAAAGACATGTTCTGCAAGACTAAATATGCTGATAGTTAGAGGAAGTCACATGATTATTGCTTCTGTGTGTCCTAATACAGTTGTCATTGTGCACCATAAACCTTCTAGCCGATTAGAAGCTTTATTTTAAGCTTTGCTAATTTTCACTGAAAGTATAGTCAGCTACAAGTTCCTATTTTTATAGTTCAGCAAGATGCTCACACTCGTTAAAGGGTCATGCCATAAATGGTGACAGGAAGTGACACACACACATATGCCTGCCTTTATTGACCAAGCATCATTTAAGCCGCCTGGACTTATTTGGTAATTTTGGCTGTAAAAGTGAATTCTTTTGCCCCTTTTTTCAGAATAACCTCAGGTTTCAATATCTGGCAGTCATTTTACATGATTGTATTGTTGTGACAATGAAACAACAGTTAAAAGTGGAAAAAAATAAAAATCGGACTCTGTTGTTTCAGATTTATAGCTAATTGAAACTGATATTCAACAGGAACAAAATGTAACACAACATCAACTTTAAATATGAGCTATACTAAATATGTACAATAAAGTTTTTGAGCCTAGGTCACTCAGTTTTTTTTAAATATCCAGGCCTTTTGGGGGTGTTGCCACTTCTCCACACTCATCACTCTGCTCCGTGAGTCATCAATTCTTACTTGTGATCAGTGTTGGTCAAGTTACTTGAAAAAAGTAATCAGTAACTAATTACTGATTACTTCCCCCAAAAAGTAATCCAGTTACTTTACTGATTACTTATTTTCAAAAGTAATTAATTACTTAGTTACTTAGTTACTTTTTAAAAACACGATTTACACCCTGAATAGGTGATAAAGCGATAGATCTTTCAGCCCAATTCTACTTTTTCTACATAATCCATCATACAAAATGTAATCAAATGGAAAAGTCTCTTTTTAAAACTTGTTTATTAGTTTTAATCTTTTAACTTTAAGCATCAAGCAAAAATTTAATTATCTGCACCATTCTCTGACTTGAATAAATTAGTTTAACATTTAAACCTATTTTCTGCACATTCCAGCACATAAAATAAAATATTTTTTGTGTTTACACTCAGTCTTTCAAATAGATGCAAGTAAAACACAGCAGAAGATAAATAAAGTCAAAGACTCAGCGGTCCTGTTGCTCTATTTTCACCTATAAAGCAGGAGTGGGGCAGGCGGAGGGTTACCCTGGTGCAGGTGTGCCGCGGTCAGTTGAAGAATCCGCGAGTTTCTCTGTGAGTTTCCCATTACGTCATAGCTACTCGGTGCTTGTTGGAAGTTTAGGGGTTTTTTCGCTGTAAAAAGAAGTTTTCTTCCCACGCACAGCAGACACTAATGTTTTTGTCACTTTTTATGGAATCAAACTCAAAGTAAGGTCAGTACTTCCACGCTTTAAACGCTGCACGCTCATACTCTCTCTGCACTCGATATGTGATCCATTGTTGATCTGCACACAGCTGTTGTCACGAACGTCGCACTCGCTTACGTCACTGTCATGAGACATTCTGGCAAAAAATCACGGTTTTAGTAACGCAGTAATGTAGCGTTCTTACGGGAAAGTAACAGTAATCTAATTACCTTTTTTGCAATAGTAATCCCTTACTTTACTCGTTACTTGAAAAAAGTAATCAGATTACAGTAACGCGTTACTGCCCATCTCTGCTTGTGATTGGACCGTCGCAGCTCGTGCTTCCTAATGATGCACATAAAGTTTTTCTCGTCGTTCAGTCACAGTTTGAAATGTCTCTCTTTCCCAAATGGTCGAGGAGTTACGCTAGTGCGAAGCGCACTTAAGCGGAGTTGGCTTTTCTATTTCCAGAGCAGTAGCTTGCAAACCATTTGTGCTACCGTAATACACCAAATATCCCTGTAAAGCGCAGCTTCGCTTCTTTCAGTAACCGTGTGAATTTTTTCTCTAGCTCAAATGGTCGATGAGTTATGGTAGTGCGAAGCGCACATGCTAAAACTTAGGCGGAGTTGAGTTTTCCTTCTGTGTTCAGGTAGCAGTAGCTTGTGAACGCTTTGTGCTACCGTAATACCCCAAATATCCCTGTAAAGCGCAGCTTCTCTTCTTTTCAAAACCGTTTGCATTTTCGCTCTAGCGTAAACGTTGACGGAGTTACAGTTGTTTAAAGAGCGCTTGTAAAATGGGCCCGCTGGTGGGGTAAAGGGCTAAGACTGTCATGTGTATTTGTAATTGCATATTCATGTATGAACTGCCTGTGCTCAAAAAAAGAAGCGGTCCCGGGAGTCTGTTCCTAGGTTGGCTGGGTTCAAATGAAGGGAACAGTTCTTGACCTCGGCCGGCCTCCCTCGCGAGTCTAAAGACAAAAGAGCTCTGTCTGGTTTTGCCGTGCAGTTGTTGGTCTTGTGTTCCAGCAGGGTTTTGTACTTTACTAAACCCAACAAGAGCAAACAGGAATGAGTAAAATAATAGGCTCTAGATGAGATAGTGGGTGGATTTGTTTTCAGACTTAAGCTTTTTTTTTTTGCTTTTGCCAATCTGCTTATCTGACGGACTAGCGCTAGCTTCATATTTCTCTTTAACTGAAATACATATATGAGGCTCAGCAAGAAGGAAATAACAACACTGTAGATTATGTGTTACATGCAAACACAGACTTTCCACTTGAGGAGCAAATTCCAAGACCTTTACTCATTTTATAAAGGCATAATCTCTTTGGATTCTCATTCGTCCTATCCAGGGATGTTTAGCCTGGTGTCAGCGCTGGATTCGTACTTGACTTGTCCCCTGCCATATCAGCGCAATAGAACACCCGCGGAGTACGAAGCAGCCTGTTCAGCTCACTTCAACCCCTCGCTCAGCACTCGCTCACTGGATGTCTGCATTGCTGGCCCTGCAGCCTTCACTTGCTCAACAGCCATGGGCTAAAATGTCTTTGTCTGACCTTGAACATGTAACAGATCCCTGGACAAGAGCCTAGAACCTAGTT
This sequence comes from Maylandia zebra, assembly GCF_041146795.1. Classification (NCBI taxonomy): domain Eukaryota; kingdom Metazoa; phylum Chordata; class Actinopteri; order Cichliformes; family Cichlidae; genus Maylandia; species Maylandia zebra. The sequence continues at coordinate 30,654,864 of NC_135185.1, forward strand.
CTCTTAAAAAAAACCCTCCATAAAACAGCAAGCAAGAAAAATCAAGGATGAGAGTCCACAAAAACCAGAGGTGAAACTATAAATGCATTTTTTAATCTATCAAGATTTCAATATAGCAAGAAAGTTTGTCGTTTCAATTTCATGTTGAACACTTTTTGGGCCGTACTCACAGATAAAACATGTGTTAGCTCTTTTATTGGGGCTGTCTAATTTGTCTTCAGAGTACATTACATAAGATTTGAAAGGGGAAGATCTTTTCTGTTTGGAACAATGTTGAGTGAAGGGTTTCCCACCCAAACTTTATAAAGGAAGACACTCTGAAACAGCACCTCAGTCCAACAGCACACAGAAAAACAACACATGAAACATTAATAGGTGTGGTTTGGACACACAAAGAGTTTCTAAGATAGAATATCCCAGATCCATCAATCCTGTGGTTTATGTACCTTACAAAGGGGCTGTGATAGAAATTGCGGTCTTCACATAATAAAGGCTACATCCAATCTGGCCCCCCAGTAAGGCTCAGTGATACCAGTAGATAAAACTATTTACCCCATTCGACTGACTTCTTATTAAAACTTACTGCAGGCTGCAATCAAATTCAGTTCGGATGACTCAGCTGACAGATGTCATGATTTACAGTCTGTGAGAATAAAGCACACGGCTTCATTCTCTTGCTTTTACACCTCCTGGTGCCTTTTGAAATTTGCTGTTAGTTTGCTCTTTGCCTTTATTCTTAGTCACCATCCCTTTCATTCAGCTGCTCTCTGTCACACACAAAGTCACACACGGAATCGACTGCTGTAGAGTTTGCTTCAGGGAGGAACACATCTGCCCACAGTATGGATGCCAGTGCTGCAGTGTTTGGACAGAGCACAGAGGGTTTTACAGTTAGCATCGCTTCTGTTCAGAGGCAGCTGAGTTCTCAGATGAGGAGAAGCGTTTACTTTACCTGAGGAAAAATGAACATTTATTAGGAATATATTAAATGTTATATATTACTACTACTTATTCATATTATAATTGATTAACTAGAAAAGAAACGAGACCAGCATTTATATAACTGATTACTCAAAGTGCTTTAACTGGTAGAGATGTTTAAGTATGAGATTTTTCACTGCAAAATAATCATAGCCAAAATAATTCACAATATTATTATATATACATAAAAAAATCACAGTTAAGGACACATTTTTGTGATTTTTCCTCTACACCGTAGTGGATTTGAAACGAACAATGAAGATGTGACTGAAGCGCAGACTTTCAGCAATGAATGTTTAGGAATTACAGCCATTTTCATGCATAGTGTCCCATTTTCAAAGCCTTACATGTAATTTGAAAATTAATCCGTCAGCACTTTCTTGGCCAGGTCAGCGCAGTTCCCTCATTATTCCCTGACAAATTAAGCTGATAAAAAATGTGTTGAAATTGCATTTGGTTAGCTGTTCGGCGGAGCTCTTAATTTGAAGCCCGAAGAGATTTTGATGTAACTGAAGAAGGTTGTCATTAGGCGACTGCAAAATCTTCAGGAGTGGTCGAAACATCGGGCCCTTTCATAAAAAGAATTAATGCAATGATGGCCTGAAAGACCACTAAAGACACTGAAACTAAATGGTATGATGACAAAATGATTTTGTCAAGTCAATACACTTTCAAGGAAATAAGTCTATCTTTATCAAAGTCTACAATCAAAAGACGTCTTTACAAAAGTAGTTGGTAAACTACTGGGAATAGTTTGAGGTTCTTATCCACAACTGGGGCCACGTTAATGGTCTTCCCCACCACTCTTTTGGAGTTAAAAAGCTAATGTCAGGATTTGCTGATGTGTGCAAAATTATACTATTATACAGTTATTACACAGCTGTACAGATCAATAATTCGTTGGCCGAAGACACAATTTTTGTAGGTTTTGTTTTGGGGTTTTTTTTTGTGGATTTAAACTCAAACAGTCAGTATTTGATTGAAGTGCAGTTTTCAGTTTTAGTTCACAAAGTAACTATTTAGGAATTACAGCGAACCAGTTGACAGTTTTCAGAGATTTAAAATCAAGTGAACATTTTAATCACAATTTAATGGCCAAAGTCAAAGTGCTGAATTTGTATTTTATAGCTTTTATATAAGTCAGCTCAATTAAATTCAGTTTTATTTATATGAGGCCAAATCACAGCAGCAGTCGCCTTAATGCACTTTGTATTCTAAAGTAACGATCCAACAGTGACACAGAGGAAATCCCAACAATCAAATGATGCCTTTTCAACAAGCACTTGGCGACAGTGGGAAAGAAAAAACATGATTTTAACAGGAAGAAACCTCCAGTAGAACCGGGATCAGGGAGGGGCAGCCAACTGCTGTGACTGGTTGGGGGTGAAGGGAGGAAGACAGGACAAAATAACACTCTTGAGGAGGTAGGTGTATCATTATCAGAGTCAATAATCAAGAGACACCTTCGTGAAAGTAGTTTAAAGCAATGTGAAAATCACTGGTTATACTCAAGAACAAGAAGGCCAGATTAACCTTCATCAGAAAACATCTAAAAAGCCTGGACAGCCCTTAAAATAATTATTGACACCAAGTTTTACTTGTACCAGAATAATGGCAGCATCAGCAAAAACGTGTTGATTGTTCAGATGCTTGTGGACTTAACGGTATCTGTTAATTTTTTAAAAGTTTGTCTATTGTGAGTTTTGTCAAACGAATTATACTCAAAATATGAGTGTAACAAGATGGACACAGAGTCTGTAAACACAACTACACGGCAATAATACGTACACTAAATGCAACAAGAGCTGAATCTTGGTATTATCGAGTTCACTGTGACAAACCTAGCCAACCTGCTTTAACTATTAGAGTGTATGCTGTTGTGTAATGTTGAATAAAAGGTTCAAACACTGACAACAGACCATATGTAGCATCTTGTCACCAGTTGGAGGTTTGTCTGCAGGTGGCAGCTGCAAGTGACAGCGCACACTGTGACTCAAGCTGCTCTCTTTTTTCTCCCGAGCGATCTGTCACTCCACTGCAGCCGCGCTCCACGCTGGGACCCGGCATGATCGACCGGATACAACTTTCAGCTACATTACATCAGCAATAGGTCACTTGTGGTAAGAACAGGGGTTGGGCATTACAGAAGGCACACCAAATGGCAGACCAAATTCAACACAGACAGGGAGCAGATACTTCCCCAAGTTGAAAACAATAGTACATCCCAAACAATAAGGGAAAAAACCCAGAAGCTTTGTATTTTATTGATGTTTGTGAGTCAGGTCTTCCCCTAAGGAACAAGTGAAATCAGGTGTAAAATGTGTCATTCTACCTTTAGGCTCCGGTCATGTTGTACTCTATGTTAGAAAACAAGCCCCTTGGGTATGTGTCTGAAAAGCCCAGAGTAATTCTGCCCGATAAAATGAACTTTCTGTACCTTTTTTCCTTCCTTACAAACATGTACCATAATGGAGTTACTGTGTAAAAGGCACTTTAACACATTAGTGCTTCTTTAGGGAGTTAGCTGTCTTTCCTGTTTAAAACTTAACCCTGCTCTACATTTCCATAAATAAACATTTTTCACTTTACCACTAAGCTGGTAAAAAAAAAAAAAAGGAAAGGAAAAGGGTCTCTCAACAAGAGTCAGGAGAAAAGAACAATAGCAATCATATCAGCTGGCCTAATGTTAGCAAAGGTTCAAGCTAGCAAAGCTTCTGTGCTAGCAAAAAAGATGATAAACACTTACCCCGGCTTTGTTCATAAAAAAGGTATCATTACTTTCAGACAAAGTATGTAATGTATGTGTGTGATGTTGTAAAGTCTTGGTTGTGCACTGAGTATATAAAAGCCCAACTAGGGACAAGAGTTGCGAACTAGCTAAAGCTATAAATTTGCTTTGAAGCCCATCAGCTTCATGCTAAACTGCATCAAATTAAATAAATAAATAATAATTAATTAAAAAGGTTTGGCAGATTAAAAAAACCCTGAGCAAGGCTATGTACCCATATGGAAAAGATAAATATATATAAATATAAATCTTGTGTGAAACTTGTATGAAAAGCATACAAGAGTAAAAACAGATATAAGATCCCTTGAAAAATTATATAAATAAAACTTGTATGTTTCGGATACTTCCTAAAACAATATATGAAAGTAATGAGAAAATGGCCACTTTCATGAGTAAATCATATAAGCCTTATATGATTCACTATATGAAGTGGGCCACATCTTTTGCAAGTCTTCTATAAGTTTGTTCTATTTCTTTTCCATATGGGTAATATCTCCTTCTTTAACAGTAGCTTTAGCAAATGTAGCTCAACCAGGTAGCTTGATCTAGTGTTGCCAACTCCTCAGTAACAAAAATCGCTATTGGCTGTTGGCTAGAAGTCGCTCAATGACTTCATTGGTCATGCTTATGTAATTGTAACCGATGCTGTACGACAGAGAAATAACATCATGGAAGAGACATAAAGTCAGTAAAAAACACCCTAAATGCATTTATATATATTTAGAATATATTTAGAACTACAAATTAAATTTCTTTCAGTAGTTATTGTTTTTTTAATGTCACAATTCCATCCCTCCTCCTTTATCTGGCTTTGGACTGGAAAAAGTGACCCAAAATAGGCAGTGTTTAACTTGTTGTTTTGATTCTACGCACTTTACACTACTCATGTAATCATGCTAACGCTAAGGTTTAAATATGAACAGACTTCCTTATTGCCGCTTTGACCCTGAACCTTCTTTTGCAGCACACTAGTTCCTTTCCTTTCTACTAGCTCAAGGTTAGTTAAGCTCAGTTAAAATATTTAACACTGCATGTTAAATATTTACTGCACTATGACAAGAGCAGCTTTATAAAACAATTGGAGGTAATGATAGCTTTTTATTGTTGCTTTGCAATAGTCTTCAGTAGAAAGACCGATAGTGATGGGTCACGTTTTAATTTCAAAAATACAATACACACACAACATGCTGGGACCATACAAAATAGTCAGAATGCCAGAGCTGTAAGCTGAGGTGGTAGAGTTGCTCTCAGCGGCAGGCTTCAGCACTGTGTGGTGCCCAAGGTGTGGTGACGTGATGTGAGCTGACAGCTGGCACCATGGGTAATAGGTCTAAAACTCCCATCATGTAGTCTGCTGAGGCCCCGTCCTGCCATTCTAACCCACCAGAAGTACGCACCTACTTGGCCATTACTTGTTTATTACTAAATCATAATTAAAAGCTACACGAAGGTCAGAGTTATGATATAGCTTTGAGGTTTGGGGTGTGTGAAATTTACGTGTCTGAAATGACTCAGAGATCTTAGACTTGGAGATATATTTTTATTTAATTGCTTTAAGAAATAAATTCAAAGATCTGAAAAATAAACAACCACAATGTAAACACAAACGTTTCTTGCATCAATTTCTTTATTTTTTTTCCATCAAAAGAAATGCACAGATCAGCAAAGCTATTACATACAAATGGCCATACAATAGCAATTCATTTTTTTTCTGTTCTTGTTTGAAAGTCTTCAGGAAATTCTGTTGTGTCATGTATACACTGTATCTTGAACATTTGCAGTTACGCTGCATTCAGCAACAAAAGAAATCGTCCCAATGCTCTTCTTCCACGTTCAAATGAAAGTGTTCAGCCACAAACTACATATCTGGACAGCTACTTGTTACTGCTCCAGGAAAACTACTGTACTTACATACAATAAAGAAAAGAAACAAAAGTTTTGCATAGCTTCATTGTAATGTAGATACAGTACTGTAAGGCACTTCATGAAGAACTTTAGGCATTTTTAAAAATAAATCCTACACAATAAACCTTTTGTCACGTCATCCTACAGATTCCATCTCGATAGATAAATGTTACAACATCTGACGAAAAAAAATCTTTTCTTAAATCACATTTTTGCGCACTATGTATATCTACTATACTCCACTGCTTTTCTTTTGGCATTAAGTCTCAAGTTCAACATTCATATATTGTGCATAATATGACTCACACATTGTCCCCATAACCCCACACAACCCAATATTTCTCAAAAAGACCAAAAGAAAACAAAAATTGTGCAATGATTTGGGGTTATGTGGAGTAAAAGGCAACACGCTGTCAAAAACGAGTCCCCCAAACCAAAAGAAAACCTAAATGTCTGGGCAAGTTGTAGGTCATTTCCTCATAGACGGGTGCTGTACTGACAGTTACAGGGTACATCATTTTCATTTGCCTCTCCTCACACCAGTCCAAACCAGTGTGGGAGTGTGTGTCGTATTCCAGCAGTTGTAGGTGGGACTACATGCTCCAGCAGGCCACGTAGATAGAGGTAAGGAGGATGCATCTGCTCTATCCAAGCTGATCCTCGTACTGTTTGCGGAAGCAATCTCCAGCTGGGAAAAAGTCCCAGCAGCGCTCCTGATACATCTTCCACACGTAGGACTCCTGGACACAAGCCAACATCAGAGTTTAGCTCGAAATCTTTAACTTGCCTAAAGTAAGGCTGAATGTTTTGAACTTAAATATCCAAAATTTAAACATTACATAATTACAGGTGTGTTAATGAGCTGAAATGGGTATACTTGGTATTAACATGCAGTTAATACCAAGTGAACGTATCAACAGAAAGATCATTAAAACAGTTTTGGTATTTAGTGAGTATACTAGCTGTGTCCCAAAACCTAGGCCACCTCATTTTAAGGCTGATTACGTCACAGCCAGGAGACGAAGGCCGTCCCAATTTGAAGGCTGCTCCAAACGCGGTCGACAAATGCGTCCTTCATTTCCCCGAATTTGAAGGATTGTACCCTACCCCAGAATTCATAGCGCGGCCCAGCCGATTCCAGTTTCCAACAATGGCGGCAGCTACTTAGTTTTAATATTACTCTGATTACTCTTTCTGTAATCACAAAATAAACTTTTAACATATTCTCAGGCAAGAATGTAGCTGTGTAAATTTCATATATCTGCTCGATTTATCAAGACATCACATATTTGCAAAAGTGCTCCAATGTTTTCGGAGACGTCTGTTACCCTCCAGATCAATAGCTAGCCGGGGGTTCAAGGCTCACTGGAGCCGGCGAGAACAGCGGACTCCCGGCACATCGCTTTCAGATCCCCCGCGGTCTTTTACTACTCAGGTTAAACATGTAACTAAGTCACTCAGATAAATTAAAAATGTTATTGTTTGGCTTTTTTCAGTGTTTTATTTGTTCCTGAGTAAATCGGTTCAGCTGAGATTACAGCTAAATAAACGTCAAACAGAAAACTGATTAACAGAAGTGTGAGATGGTCGAGAATTTACTCCAATGTCAAGTTATATGTTAGCGAGTGAGGAGCAGACGGCTGAGTTTATTAAACTCGGTGTTCGGAGGATGCTGCCTATGAATTGGGACATAGCTACTGTCTTATCTAAGAGAGGCAAAACAGTTAGCTAGTAGATGAGCACCTACTTGAAATGTTATTGAGCAGTATTAATCTTACCACTTTATCCACACAAATATGACCTAAAATTAAAATTGAATCTCTATGTGTTTAGTACAATGACCTTAATTAATATTATGTAAACCACAGAGTATTAAACAACACTTTAATTCCACCACAATATGGGTAGATATGAAAAAACGAATAAACCAAAATAGGTGTTGACAGTAAGAGGAGAAATATTGAATGGGTTAAGCTAATCAGGGTAAAATAGTCTTCTACCTGTCCAGTGTGCTCTGTCTCATCCTTGTTGATGAGGTACATCAGGAAAAACCTTTATAAGAAAAACGAGAACAAAGAAAAAATATTAAAGGGGAATCGCAGTCTTGTATCTAAGCCCATCACCACAGCTGAAGCACAGAGCAGGGACATGAGAAGCTTTTCTGTGACACATTTGATTTTTGCAACACTAATCACATAAATGTCAAACTCTCCGTCACTGGGTGTCACAGTTCCCGATGCTAGTGTCTAAGTAAAGTTACACCACCTCGTCTCTATCGCAGAATCACCTGTTGTTCCCCAAATCAAGCGTAAATGGCAATGAGCCGCTGTATCTCTATGGGCATCGCAGCATGCCAAATCATAATGAATACTGAATGAGAGCATGCTATCACAAACCTATTTTCCAATAAAGTTCATGGCATTAAATAGTAATGAAGCAACATAATGAGGTCGCTCTGATATCCTCCGGCCAGCTGACTGTGAGAGCAAATGGACTGAGACTTTCTATTGTTACTGGTATTATTCAGAAACACCGGCTAAGCGGTGCGTGTGAGGGAAACACAGGCAGGATACCTGAAGGGATCTAGTGTTCTGGATCAATGCTGCTACTAGTGACTTTGGTGTTTATGCTGCAGTAACGTGCTAAAGCCATCAATCATGTGGTTAAATTACAGAAAAGCGTTGACACGAATGGTAAAAGATTACTGCAATGATTACAAAACAAAAAAACATTAAAAACACTGCTGATCAAAAGGATACTCACAGATAGTTGGCCAAATTGTGCTCTTGTAAGGTGTGGGTCTCAAAGCCGTGGGGGGTTGTGTCGAAGTAATCGTTCCCGATCCCACAGATGAAACATTTGGTCTGAGGACAGAAAATGAAAATTAGAAGGCACGCTTCCTTCTTCTTTTTCTGTGCTTCATTGATGAACTACAGTAAACAAGAGTTTGCCTAAAGCAACACCAGATTGGACATATTTTACAATATTAAGGTCAAGTTACTCATCACGCTCAGTCCCACTCAGCCTATGAACAACAGAAGCTCTGCAGGGACCTTTTAGTCTGAGAAAATAACACAGTTATTTATTATTGACAGTTTCATTAAGGGTTATCTGCCCTTTCTTAGGCGACAAGGTTATGCATCAACAAGTATGCTTCCAAAATTCGGCTTAATATTTATATTCCCACATGCACGTTGATCTTCACTTGCCTGTCACAGTGACTGTTTAAATACTCAAGAGAGATGGGGAGCTCACAAAAACATGTCACATCTCTGAAACTCAACACGTGATCAAATAGGGGGGTTAGGGGGTACAATTTCCATAAAGTAACCCAGACAAAGTAAAATATTAATGAAAAAAAAGAGACAAGTACACGAGACGAGACACAAGAGTCCACTAATAAGGCCGTAATCTCCAGAAGATCTACATTAAATCTATTCGTACATGAAAGGTGGACGTGAGCGCGATTATGCCGTCTAATGGTTAGGGAGGTGCTGTTATGAAGGGTCGAGCTGAGTGTTCAACTGTCTCGCTATTTCGAAGCAACTTTCCAGATATGAGGTTGGCCCATCATAAACTATACCCGGTTTCAGATGGTAAAGAGTGTAATCATTTGCAAAAATGAACATCATGTTGTTTTCAGCAGTCTGTGAAACAAACAGTTGCTCACCAAGAGAGTATTAACTGAGGTCATAGAACAAGAGAGCCGAGCGCTGTTACTGTGGAGTCTCATCCAGTCTTCTTTTTTAACAGTTGCCCCCTGATGGCCCTTAAGCCTGTAGCGAGACATGCATAAATATTTCTTCGAGTGATGGATATTACCTGTCGCTACATCGAATGAAGATAAACTTTATTGCTGCCCTTTTGTGATAAATATGAGTTCTCATGTTATTTGTCCTGGACTGTACAGAGCCACAAAACTGTGGAATGATGTGAAACGTTTGTTTCGAGCTTGCATACCCCTCAGGAAGCATCGATAGAACTTCAGGCACTATGCTTCCTGCTTCACCGCTTCTGCTGCTGTTGATTGGCTGCACCAGCTGCTCTGTAACAGTAGCCTTGGCCCCGACGTTACTAGGCAACAGACAGTTCACCTCCTAAAGAAGTTTCTGAAGAACCATGTGACTGAAGATGTAAAGGGATGCTGGGGAACAGAGGACCTGGAGGACAACAATGTGATGCACGGGTTTCCCTCCACTTTTCTATCCCCTGACCCTCAGACTCCAGATCCATAAAAAAGAGACCTTCAAAGAGGAGGTTCAGAAGGAGGAGGCAGGAGACGGAGAACCAGGAAAATGTAGAATTTGCACTCCAAACACAGCAGGAAGGCAACAATCAGCCAACAGAAGAGCAGCAGAAACAGAGACGAGAGCTGACAGTGGGATGAGCAGGAGATCTGGAAGGACATCACGCTGACCCACCATCAGAGGATTCTGGATGTTCTGTCTCTTGAAGAGGTTTTAGACCATCGTTACGTGAATCCACAGAACATCATCCACAACATGACCAAAGTCAACAAACACAGAGTGGCCACACTGGACGACTTCTACAATGGCTTCACTTCACAGACCTATAAGCTAAGTCCATCTTTTATATGATTTACACTCCTGCCACTTCCTTCAGTGCTGCAAGTTATGATGATCTGTCCTCTCACCTCCATGTCCTCTTTGACCTGCTCCTGTTGGTCTCTTAACTCTCCAAAGGCATCAATGATCAAACCTGCAACCATAAAGGAACTGCTGTGAGCATGACATACATACCCTAAGCATAAAGACTGTAATATTTAAATGGATATATGTTGTGGGTTCGTCTAATTACTGATAAATAAGGTTGAAATTGGGATTTTTTTTTATGTACCCTGGATGATGGCCAAGAGGATGACAATAACAAAGAAGAAGAACGTGATGTCGAACAGGATGCGGTAGAGCTCATAGGGGTCACCAGCTGGGTCCTCGATCTCATCCCCTATCCCGCCTCCTGCTCTTACCCCAACATACATGTGGAATAGGTAGCACTGCGGGAACACAGGTGGAGGTCTAATTGAAATCTGAGGCTGAGCATTAAGTCGTGGCTTATTTTAAGCAGCGAGCCCAAATCTGTTCCTTAAAAAAGAAAGCGTAACTCCAGTTTACCGTCATCATGTCGTCGCACTTCATGTCCGGCTCATCCTCATCCTCACTCTTGTTGTAAAACTTCCTGAAGAAGTTGAAGGCCACCACAGTGTAGAGATAGACCACAACAGCTAGCAGGCCCACTGTCAGCACCAGCTACAGAGACACATGAAATCTGCATTCACAGACTCGCTCTTTTTTTGCTATTTATGTATTTCTTTTAGACACACAATGGACGCAGCAGGGGCAGAGCTGCTGGCTTCCATTTGTTTTCTATAAAAAAATTGCAACAAAATTAGATCAGCAAGAGAGGCGTGAGTAGAGAGAAGGGGAAAAGTTCAAACGCGTGGAAACGAAGAGAAAGTTTAGTGCAATAAGAAAACTCACATGAGTTATTTATTTATAGTAAATACAAAAAAAGAGTCTATTATTTCACATATAATAAAAAATGGATTCAGCTACAGCTCAGCCGGTTGTAAACCTGAAAGGCAACAACGCCGTAAAGCGCATTTAGATTGACAGCGTGATTGATCAGCCCACAGACGGCTGAGTCTGGGAGATGTCGCTGATTCCTTGTGGCCTTGCCATTTTGGTGCATTTCCGCCCTTGGAGACTGAGGTGACATTAAATTCTGATTTGTCCCTCTGGTCAGTTAACATGGGAATTATTGGAAGAACTGGCAATCCAAAGTGGGATTTAAATTAAGCCATGTGAGCCATTTGAACTCAAATGTCAAAGGATGCTGAGAACATTCCAATTATCTCACACGACACATACAGGATCTGCTAGATGACACATTTGTGATTCATGTCACCTGCATATTAGCTGCCAACAAGCGAGATCATTTTTCTCAGAACCTGATGAACCAAATTAGACCTAAATGGTCAATTAGATCAGTTAAATGACAAGAGAAACTGCCTAATAAAAAGATCATATTTGTTAATATGTTGGCTTTAACCTATTATAAAACCAAGCCTGGGTCTTTTAGCGCTTAAAGTAGCTTTTTGTGGGCGGCTGTAGCTCAGGTGGCAGAGCAGGTCAGCCACTAATCAGAAGGTCGGTGGTTCGATCCCAGGCTGCCTCCTGGCTGCATGCCAAATATCCTTGGGCAAGATACTGACCCCGTGTTTGCCTACTGGTGGTGGTCAGAGGGCCCGGTGGCGCCAGTGTCCGGCAGCCTCGCCTCTGTCAGTGCGCCCCAGGGCAGCTGTGGCTACAATGTAGCTTGCTATCGCCAGTGTGTGAATGGGTGGATGACTGAATGTAGTGTAAAGCGCTTTGGGGTCCTATGGACTAGAAAAGCGCTATACAAATGCAGACCATTTACCATTTTTTAAGGACATAAATACATAATATTTAAATAACTGTGTTAACATTTAAAGCAACATTAAAATGATTTCAACTGAAATCTGTTTTGGGCGTGCAGAAAGCAGAATTTAGCACATTTTGAATGGCATACTTCAAATGCCATCACTGCAAACTGTGATCAAAAAATGTGTTTCACCACCAGCTCTGCAGTGACCCCTGCTGTTCAATAGAAGAGCTGTATGTGTTTCCTCCTCACCTGCTTGCCATTGTGCGTGACAGATGAAAGGATGGTGCGGAGAGTCTTGAAGCCCATGGCAATGTCCAGCAGATGGGCGGCAAAGAAGAAGTTGTTGTAGTGACCCAGGATGGACATGGTGGTGTACCAAACTAGATACAAGAATGACTGGTGGAGAAACAAAATGGATCAGAAGCCGTTCGCCCTGCTATAAAATCCTCCATCAACCTCCTCAGCTGTCAAATAATGTAAACCACCATCAATAAAACTACAAAACAAAGCAATTAATCATCCAAACTTATTTTTAAACTTACATTATCTGTAAACACAACCCCCATTTTCCAGACATGGTACTTTGTATCGATTGAGCTCAACCTGGCAACAGAGAAAAGTTGATATGAAGGGCTCGTATTTTCTGTTTGACCTCTATTTTTACTCCAAGCAGCCCTGGGCTGTCTGCTTTTTATCAGCCCAATCTCTCACCATGACACCAGTGAAGCCTCCTTGGCAACAGTCTCCTCTGTAGGGTTGAAATCCAGGGCACTCTTGTCCAACCCCAGCAGCTCTGCTATCCTCTCTGCTCCGTAAAGGTCTCCATACTTTTTTATCACCTACAAACAGAAGCCGCGCGGAAATATATAAGAGACACGGCAGCTGACATTTAGTAAGTGTAACCAGATTCCATTTATAGCTTGTGTGCACAGCAGATTAAACTTAAATTACATGAGCTACTTACTTTGCGCTTGACAAATTTATCCCAGTAGTTGTTGGGAAAGGAGCTGATAAAAAAACAAAAACAGAATTAAACGTCTGTTTGCACAAGATTATGATTCGTCGTTTGATAAAAGGCAGACTCACGGAGTGTTGATGACCAGTCTGTCCCACTGTCCTTTAATGTCGTCATCAGACGGCTGCTCGGTGATGTAGAGGCCTGCAAACTCCAACTTCCTTGCTATCTCCTTCTCCCGCTTGAACACTACCAAAGGCACCTTGAACACACGAGAAATCGGGCTGCATCACTGAGACAGTGTGTGTGTGTGTGTGTGTGTGTGTGCGTGCATGGGTTAACAATGAACAAGTGTACTGAAATATAAAATGTACATATACCCAAACAAGATATTTGAAGTTACTTGATTTTTTTAATGCTCCACATGTGTGCAGTTTTATTTTTGCACCTACAATGCTTAACAAATTCATTAGACCACCTTAAAAAACTGTGCATACCTTCAGGTAGTAGTATCCCACTACACACAGGAAAGATATGATGGTGTGTAGTATTGCCAGACAGCGAAGTGTTGGTGCCATGTAACCTGTGCTCTCCTGCAAGACGAAATACTCAAGCGCTCCCTCGTCTTCCTCCTCCCCAGCTCTGCCTCGACCCTTCCAGGGGTCTTCATCATCCGAGTAATCACCGGTCACCTAAAAGGTGACGACACCAAATTTGACACCCAGCTTACAAAACAGCGGGACCCTAAGGTGAGTATATAAAGTGGTAGTTTAGCTCCAAACTTACTTTGTAGAAGAGAAGAATAAAGTTGATAGCAAAGGCAACAAAAAGTGCCAAGAAGCGGAGATTGTAGAAATTTCTTGCCAGGTAGTTCTGTGAAAAGGTAATCGTGATCATCATCTTTGTTTTTATGTCTAACAAGTTTGTATTTGTGCTTAAAGTAACAGTTGTGATCTTAAAACTGCAGTGAGGAAAACATCTGACCAGCATCTTAGTCTGGTAGACTTCCAAGCCGGCGAAGAAGCTCGCCATGAAAGCCTCCGGTGCCTCTTTCTTCAAGCCGAGCCTTTTCTTCGGGGCTTTCTTCTCCTCCACTGACAGCTCTGGAGGAGCTTCGTCTCTAGTCTTGTCGTGGTCCTTCTTCTCACCATCTTCTGAACTGCAAGCATAAATTATACATTAGAGACAGAATAGCAAATTGTGTTCATAGACACAGATGTATACTTAATATGGAGAAACAAAATGTGGATACTAAGCAAAGGGACAAGCACAGGAGTAAGCATGGATACGATAACTGCTATTTATGTGAAACTAATCTAACACAATCCTCAAATAAACATATGCAAGTGGTAATGTAGGTAACAATGAACAAGTTACACTCACTCTCCCTTCTCTGTATCAGATCTGTAGTCTCCGTTCACAGCCCTCGTCTTTGCAGCCATCTGGAATCAGCAGATTACTTTAACATTCAGGTTCTACTAATAAGGGTGTGTTCTTCTTCTATTTTCTGAACAAAATCACTAACCTGTGCCTTCTTCTGCTTGACTGCACTGGCTATTGACGGGGCATCTCCCACCACCACCTCAGACACATCCCCCAAACCTGGCTCGGCCCCGTGCTTGCCCTCCTTCTTCGGCTGTATGTTGAGTAGCTCAGCCATCAGATCTGCCTCTGCTGCTTCCCCTTGAGCCATCTGACCCAACTCAGCCAACGCTGACGCTTCGCTTGCCTCCATCTTTTCTGTTTCTAACACGTCTCCATGGATCCCGAACTGAGTGGGGTCAGGCATGTTTCCCAAAATATCTGTAACCTTCATGTTCTTAGCCCCTTCAACGAGGCCACCCCCAAACATCGTGGTCCACAAGATGTGGAAGAATCCCCAAATTAGGCTGTAAACAAAGTGAAAGAGGCCTGTGATGATCATCCAAAAGAAGGAGAAGAAGCCCCGCACCATCTCCTTCACACTCATCTTCCTGAATTTCCTGAATTGCCGCCGCATGCTTTTAAGAGTAAGCAGCTGGCGGAAGTGACACAAGCTCTTTTTCATGGAGATGCATGCGATTGTAAATGCCGAGGAAGACTCCATCATCGCGCTCTCCTCGTCTTCCTCTTCCTGGTTCTCCATCATGGTCTGGATGTCATCCTCTTCTTCCTCCGGGCGCTCAACGGGGTCTGGCTCTGAAATCTGAGAGGCCAGCTGCATCTCGAAGATCGTGTCCTCGCAGAAGTTTACAAACAGCTCCATCTTCTCGCTCTCTCCGCCCTCGTTGACCACGTCAAAGATGAACTGCCGCTTCGACTCTTTCACCTGAGGCTTCTCCCATTGCGTGCGACTCGACTGGCTGATCTCGAAGTACACTCTCTCGATGCGCTTGGCTCCGCCCATGATCTCAATGCGGCCCAAGTAAGGCTCGAAGTAGCTGAGGACGCTTTCGGCCAGGTCCAGGAAAGTTGAGAGGCGGGCATCGTGAGGCATGTGCTCTGAAAGATTGGTTAGCAACACGGCGACGTTAAAGCCGATGTCTTTTGCCGGTTCGTGAAACCTCTCAACAAACTGCTCGTAGTTGAACATGTCGTTCTCGTCAGCCTCGGCGCAGGAGAGAAGAAACTCAATCTCAGACTGAGAATACTGCTTCTGGTTCTCCATGGACTTCTGGAAATCCTTCTTTGAGATGACGCCTTTGCTCTCGGGGTCGTACTCCTTGAAACTGTCCGAAGTAGTCAAGTCCTTCAACTTGAGGAACATGTCGAAAAATTTCAGGATCATCTCCACGTTACTGGAAGATTCCACCAAGGTGTCCACCATCTGTTTGCCGATAGTTCCATTCACAACATTACCTGTGAGACAATAAAGCGGTAAATTTTATCAGTAAACTCATTAAAAAAAACACTTCCCCATGCAGATCAGACTAATCTGCTCTGCTACACATTTGATTATATCAGGCAAATAAATCCGATTTATGAAAGTACCAGCATACAAAGCTTATATAATGTTATTAAAAACAAAAAAACCACCTTCAAGTAGCGAGAGCATCATGACGACCATGTCCTTCTGCAGGTCCAGCAGCTCCTTTAGTAATTCAATCTGACTGGAGTCCTGTTAGAAAAAAGACAGAAAGTCATAGTACAATATGTCACACAGACCACTGATAGTCTAACTGTAAGGGTACGGCCAGGCTCTTTAATATCCCTGTGATGCAGAGAGAGTTGGAGAGATCAAGGCTTTAATATTGTAGGGACCTCAAATGGCCCCTGCTGTGGCTCAGAAGGTCCTTCTAGGTAACATCGATCCATCACAACCAGGGTTTATGTTATTTTGCTGTCTAGGAACAGATGGCGAGGTCAGGCTGACTCGTTTAAGGTCTCTATGGGCTTTGTATTCAATGTGCCATAAATCTGAAGCGTACTTTGATGCACCTGTGCTCTTCTTCATCCTGGCTGCTGCTGTCAGACCCAGCCCCTTTGTGACGACCACGAGATAAGATTAGGTGGGTGGATTTCATCCCACTCCTGGCTTATTGGACATATCAATGATGGAGTCATGTATCATGTAGCTGAGGTGAACAACATGTGTAATTGTACTGGAGTTGCTTCTGATTATCAATGAGCCTGGAGAGACCTCTAGTGGCAACGAATAAAACACCAGGGGCTGTTCACATTTTCACATCTGTACAAGCCGTTATTTCAAATCTTTACTTAAGTAACAACTATTAACTATAGCTAAGCAGGCATGTATTAAAACAAGCAGCCCATTTTCTTTTAAAAAACTGTCACTTGACTTAATGTAGTTGTACAAGCAGGTGGTTGACCTTATACATATGCTAGTTTATTTACACTGCCATCCCTTTGGTTCCTATTATTTTTAGATCTACATTTCTGTGCAAAAGTCTTGAGGTACGCTTCCTTTCATGATTTTTTTAGGGAAATGGGAAACAGGTACAGTAGTTTCCTGAAACATGACTGAAAAACATTAAGCATTAACATAAAAAAACCCCACTGAACATGGTTAGGTATAAGAACGCGACAGCAAATGAGTAAAAAAGAGAAATTTTCAAAGACTACTCTAAGGAACAGCGGCTCAGTGGAAGCCAAATAGAAAGAAACAATACTTTGGCGTAGTACATACAAATACAGGCCATACCATAGTACTCTATATGCTGCTAAAATGGAGAAAAACAATCCTCTCAGTTAAAGATAAAAAGGCCATTACACCATATATTTTGTTAAGTGGAGTCAATTTAAGGCAAATCATTTATAATAGGATTAAATCTTAATCAGCAAAGTACCAGCTTTCCAATGTGAAGCAGAAATCCTTCACAGTGAAAGTAAAGATGAGCAAAACACAAGTAAACAGTTTAGTCAACACAGAATGAAACAACTCAAGCAAGTGTTTAAGTTAGTTTAAGTTAAGGCACATCTGCGTCACTGCAGACAAACACATACCTGAGATAACTTCATCTGCATATTGGCAAAAACATGCAAGAAGCCCACCACAGCGTCCCACAGCCTGCTGTGAGCCAGACTCTGCTGATTCCCTATACACGGACCCTGGAGCACATAAAACAGAGACGAAAAGAGACGCTCAGACGATGACAAGCAGCCTTTCTCGTCACTAAAGCGCCGAAAGACCGTTAAGATATTGTAATGAACATTTTAAGCAGCTTTTACTGTGGAGAGTTGTGATTATGTACCTGTATATACTCTGTTAAAGAGTTGAACACCTGTTTGGCCACTGCTAGTGCTCTGGAGAAGTTCCTCTGACCGGCCTCATCAATGACATCCTTGCCAGAGTAGTACCAGTAGAAATCACTAATAGATTCCTAAAAGAGAAAGCACTAAAATTAATAGCATATCTACTTTATTGAAATTTAAAGCTCTGGATGTAACAATGTGATACCTGCAGTCTTAGTAGGTAGTCCACAGTACTAATGATTATGTTGACTGTAGTTGTGTTCCCTGTCTGCGTCCTTAGGAAGTTTTGAAAATCTAAAACAGAAGATAAAAAAGATTAAACACCAATTTCCTGCAGATAGATACTATAGGAATTTATTTTCTAGTCATTTCTATGCAGCTTGAGGCAGCATGGCTTTAATATTGGCTTATGGGAAAGCCTCCACCTACCATTGTTATGTCCCTCGCAGAGAAGCTGCAGAAACCTAAAAAGATCCTTAGTGAATTCATCATTCTGCAGTACCTTGGAACCTGAGGACGGGAAATAAGATTAGCTGTCCTCCACAGTGACAGGAAGGTCAAGCACCCATCATTTTAATGTCTGCACAGGCATCAGAGCTTGTTGCACATCCTCATAAAGCTGCTGTTTAGTTGTCAGACGGCATCAAATTATGTGCACTATATTGACGGTTCGGAACACACACGCATACGAGGTATAGTGCATCATCTCACAAGTCAAAATAAGGCTTATAATAGGAACCAAACTGAGCCTTGTTGTTTAATACCAGCAAATCTTTGTTGTTTAGTACAAACAAAGCTTTGGGAGATTTATTGCTTAATACACGCTGGTTAGTATGATCAAAAAAGGAAAAAAAAGGAGGGGTGGGGTCCAAAAATAACAAGCATTAATTTTGCTTAAAAGAAGAAGTGGAAAGATCTGAGTCAGTTTGGGGCAGCTGACTGTAAACAATCTATCCAGATGTCAAAGGATGCATGCATGCGTTCCTCCAAGTCCAGATTAAAGAAGGTGGTTATTTTGCATTCAGAATGAGGGAAGGGGGGGAAGTGGGGGAGGGCTGGTAGAGGATGAGTAGAGGGATGAGGGAGTTGAACTGGAGGCAATCAACATGTCAGCATTTCATAGAATGAGTAGAATCTAAACCGTGTATTTACCCCGCTCACTCACGTTGACTGCGACCGATGACATAAAAACATGATCAGAAGAAAACAAACAAACAAACAAAACAGAAGCAGACATAAGCAAAGGAGAAGACATTTAGAGTCAATCAGAAGAAGTAGGAACAGGAGAGTGATAGGGCTGTAGATATATCTTTACATACTCACACTGACATGCAGTACCAAGTCTTAAAAAGAGTACAGTCTGCTTATTGGGCCGGTGTTTAGGACCAAACTAGCAGTTACCATCACTTATGCCTGAGCTTATGAGGTGAAAATGAGCTGGGATATGTATGGTTAAAGCATATTTATATACTGTATGCAACCCATCGGTTTAAATAAAGACCTCTGATTATAAAAAGTGAGCTTTTATGCAAACTGAGTGTTCTTAAGTTGCAGACGAGGCTCAGACAGGACTTAGACATACAGTAGCACATGTTTGCCTGCATGATGATGTGACAACGTAACACAAAGGACCCACGTGATATGGAGATGTACAACAACAAACTAAAGAGCAGTTTTTTTTTCCAAGCTAACCTTGTGGCTGTCATTTTAAGAAAAACAGCAAAATGAGACTAAGTAGGACACTACACGTTACAATACCGGTTGTTTGCTAAGAGACATCGTCCACGATGGAGTGAGGAAGAAGATAAAGGTCAATCTGCTGCACAAATAAAGCTGCAAATTTGTACATTTCTACACATTGCCAATTTGCAAATATGCCGTCTGTTGCTTTTCCTATTAAGGTGATTAAAAGTCTCCAAGAAAGGGGACGAGAAGGAATTGGAACACTAAAACTGTGTTTTAGTCACTTACTTGATCCCTCTTCAGTTACCATACCCAGACCTTCAGCTTTGTTTTGCCTTTCAAAAGCATTCAAGTCCAGGACGCTGCCAAAAGAGAAAAACGATTTAAGTAACCTGAATTTCTGGAAAATGAACCGATCGGCATAACTTTATGACCACTTGTATAATACTGTTTGACGGCCCCGACCCATTGAGGCATGGACTCCTCTGGAGCCCTGAAGTTGTGTTGTGGCATCGAACAACAAGATGTTAGCAACAGATCCTTTAAGTCCTGTAAAGTGCAAGGTGGGACCTCTATGGATTGGACTTGATTGTCCATAACATCCCACAGATGCTGCATAGCAGTGAGGAGATCAGAGGTGAAGTCCACACTTCAAACTCGTTGTTGTTCTCCTCAAACTATTCCTGAACCAATTTTCCATTATTATCCTGTGAAAGAGGCCACAGCCTTCAAGGAATATCATTTCAATGAGTGTATATGGTCTGAAACAATGCTTAGGTAGGTGGTGCATGTCAAAGTAACATCCACATGGATGGCAGGGCCTAAGGTTTCCCAGCAGAAATGATCCCAAAGGCTTAGCATCTTCACATAGTGCATCCTGATGTCAGGTGTTCCCCAGTTAATCACACGCATGCATCCGGCCCATCCACGTGTCCTGGTCATAGGAGCAAGCCACCTTCTTCCATTGCTTCATGGTCCATTTCTGACACTCACGTGTCCATTGTTGGCACTTTTCGCAGTTTGCATCCTGACTGGTCTGTAGCTATGCCAAAGCACAGGTAACAAACTGTGATGCTCTGTGTATTCTGACACCTTTATTTCAGAATCATCATGAACTTTTCTGGCAATTTGCTCTACAGTAGCTCATCCTGACCACACAAGCCAGCCATAGTCTCCCACATGCATCAGTGACCCTGTTGCTAGTTCACCACTGTTCCCTCCTTGTATCACTTTTGATAGATACTGACCACTGCAGACTGGGAACACCCACAAGAGCTGCAGTTTTGGAGATTCTCATTTGTCAAAGCATCACAGTTTGGCCTTTATCAAACTTGCACAAATCCTTACACTCGCCCATTTTTCCTGCTAACACATCCTCTCAGGACAAAATCTTCTCTAATATATCTCCCCCATTAACAGGTACCATGATAAAGAGAATCAGTGTTATTCACGTCACCTGTCAGTGGTCATAATGTTATAGCTGATTGATAACAATTTACCGCTGTGGGAAAGTAAAGCAGAACGGTCAAAATGGATGTTAAAAAAATGGCTAGTTCTGAGTCAGGAAAACTAGATAACTGTTTGAACTGCAACTGCAATAAAAAGCAAGTTTACTGTGTATTAATCCCTCATCGCTCCAGTACCTGCATGACATCATGAGTCCGGACAAGCTTTTAAAGAAGCCAACATCTCTTTTTTCCTTGAGATAATCCAGCATTTTCTGCATGAAAGGAAAAGTACAGTCAGGCTAAAAGATGAAGCTGTTAACTGCAGAGACTAGACGTGAAGAGTACCGTGTTACCTGTTGAACCAGGATGTTCCCTCCATTGAGAATGGAGATGCCCAGCTTGAGCGTGACAGTTACCGTAGCACCCAGTCGACCTGATGATCATAGATGACCGTTGATCTAAATACATAGACTGCAGGAAGGCAGACAGGTCAGGCATTTGATTTCTTACCTTTGCTGGCGCTGATCATTTGAAGCACCATCTCCGCAGCCCCTCTGTCATGAAGTCTGGCCTGCTGATACAGCATCTTTTGCTTCTCCATTTCCTTTTCCTGTAGGACATTATGACATGCACCACTTCTGAATATGATTGAAAACAGAAAAAAAGTTTAATCTTGAACAACATTCCCTCAAATATTTAGAGCACCTCAAATGTTTTCTCTTTTCCTTCCTCTTCTTCGCCTTCAGCACAACTCTGGGAAGAAAAAAAAGACTATCAGAGCTGCATGTTTCTGCTAAGAAGCTGACAAGAGCAATTTAATGAGATTCAATGAGATACCTTTGCCATCATATCTGCATAGGCAATATACAAGGGATCCTCTTCCAGAGAACTAACAAAGAAGAGAGATAAATATCTCTTTATTGAACCTTGTATATTTCACATCTCTACTGTAAATCTGTACATAATAAGTGGCAGTGATCGCATTTATAGCCACTGCAGCAAATAAACCAGAGAAACACTGAAAAGCTGCTTCGGTTTTCTTCATAGTGTAAAATATGACGATGGTTTAGCTTATTGCTCTCTGTAGCAGCTGAGAAGCATGCCAAAACAATTATGTAGCACAGATGGAGCAACCTGTGTTAGTGCCAGGTGGCCAGGTGTGTGAGAGTATATTTACCTGCATTCAGTCAGAGCGTTATGGCTGAAATGCAGAATGAGCTGGTGAAGAGGGTCTGGCTGCTTTCTCACCTCCTCCTCCTCCTCTTCCTCCACTTTAGGCTGTATTTTCTGGACACAGCCACATGAGTCAGGCTAACGTTTAACCCAACAAATGTGTATCACAACACTATTTTACAAGTTCATGTCAAAGGGGACCTATTATGCTCATTCCCAGAGTCACATGATTAGCACAACATCCTATTATCTCTGGATCTTGGTGGATCCCTTCAGGTCATCGTCTTGCTGCCCCTGACAAACTAAAGGTTTGAACAGCAGGTGGGTGAGAGAAGAATTTGAAGCCTAAGCTTTTGGCTCACATGGATTACCTGCACATCTCCAGAGCTGATTATTTGAAACTTTGGCTACGTTTAATATGAGAAATCTCTATCTCATACATACATATGGTGGAAAAACATAATAGGTCCAACTGTTAACTCCTATGGGAGAAAAAGACATGCACAAAACATGCATGCAAATGCAACAAACACACACACGCTGGTACAAGCGCACACAAATACACACACACACACACGATTGATGGTGTTAAGCAGCGTTAAAGGTGAGTGGAGTTAAGCATGACTCTCCACAAGCCCAGTTTTCCCTCATATATAACCATTTTATAATTATTTTACTTACTGGAACAATTGGTTTTTTAAATGTTTTTATAAATACGTGCGTCTGATTGGCTGAATCTTGACATTCTTCATCTATTGCACTGTAACTTCATCAGTAATATAAAGATACAGTAAGACATTGATACGAATATGCTAAGAAGAAAGTTTATAGTTTAAATCTTTATAAATTCAAAAAGTTTCTTTTTTAATAAACAAACACAGCCTAGTTTGTTCCAATATGCCGCATGTAATATATCGCATGTCTAACAGTAAGCTGCTGTCCTGATTGTGGAGCTTAATGGAAATGAAAGTCCAGGAAAGAATCTGAACTTTCATCAACTTTAAATGGAAGTCAAAGCATCCTGACAGGATGCTTTCTTGCCTCTGCTTGGATGGGCCACAGTGATCAAACTACTTTGCTGGCTCTGACATCAGCAGTGATGTCATGCTTACCACAAATGGGCCTAGCTGTAAGCCACTTTGCGGATGACTGAAGAGAGTGGTGTGAGCTACGCGCCGCTTCCCGCAGCACATGGGTGCCGACATAAGGGCACCGAAGGGACAGCACAAGTACTTACTGCAAGGTCCTGCACTAGTTTCTCTTCAAAAGAGTACTCTTCTGTTTCTATCCATATTCTCTGATAGGCCAGGAGGAAGAGGTTAATAGAGCGATGCCTAGGGAGGGGTAAGAATAGAGAAGCCTGGGTTAAAGATGAGCAGAGCAAAGGACGGAAGAAGTTGGAGAGAAGGATGGTAGAAGTCCCTTCAGGAGAGGTTAATATCAGTTAGTTTAGAGCACTGATCTAACAGGCCACCTGTGAGGAAATCTTGACTTTTTTTGTTGTTTTTTGTTTCCTTTTGTTTATTTCTGGCCTAAATCTGGAGATAATGTATTCCCACATTACATTTTTTTTCTTCTCACACAGGCAGAGTAATGAAAAAATTTGAGGCCAGCTCAAGTTTGATTCGCCTCGAGTCAGACGCCATCACACAGCTACAAGTGTCGGATGTTAGTTTGTAGCTTCCACTCCGAATGACTTGAAGCCAACTGCTTCTGTCTGTGAACACAGCAGCGTCTGGAGAGCCTTACCTAAGAGGTGCCGAAAGAGTAGCATCATTGTTCTCATCTGAGTCAGCCAAGAAATAAAAATGGCAAAAATTCAAACTACTTGAACCAATTCTTTACAATGTGGCTCGTTAAATTGTTGCACATACATGGACCAGTGGAAAAAGGAAAGCTAAAATGTGGCAGAAATCATGCCTCTGGGGGGAGGGGAGAGCGAGGGTTAGCAGGCCACATAGTAACAGCATTAGATCAGCGCTACGTTACCGTCAGCATTGAGAGCAGACTGTCACGGTCTGCGTTCTCGTGCATAATCTCCAGCCAAATGTGCCGGTAGGAATTCAGGAAGTAATTGTTATTTTTGTGCCTAAGGGGACGACGTACAATAGAATGTGACACTGAGGAGAGAATAGAGACTGAACAGAGACACAATAGAGAAAAATGACATCTGAATGTGTCAAACTTTGGAAGAGCTGCCATCACACACTTCCCCCTAACCCAAATCTATTAATCTGAAGAAAAACAATCATTGCTCCCGTACTGCAAATACTAACTAGTAATTATTTGCTATGCTGCAGCATATTTCACTGTCAATAACTCTGAATAAATGAGTCATGCTGTCAGGCAGGCGGGTGGCATCGTCTGAGAACATATTGAGGACGGCCACCCTGAGGTTGGGCCTCGTAATTGTTTTCCTCCTTACTGTAGCACCCTGCCCGACTTCCTGTGATTGAGTTACAGAGCAGCAGGGCGTGAAATTGCTTGTGTCCCTTTTTTTAAAAATGTTTTTATTTACTCTTTGATAACAGCTATAGGCGA
This sequence comes from Maylandia zebra, assembly GCF_041146795.1. Taxonomy (NCBI): domain Eukaryota; kingdom Metazoa; phylum Chordata; class Actinopteri; order Cichliformes; family Cichlidae; genus Maylandia; species Maylandia zebra. Next base: position 30,679,456 of record NC_135185.1, read on the forward strand.
GACATTTGTCCTACAAACCGAGGGGAGGCTACGCATTAACGCAGGGTCAGAGAGAGCGAGTCAGACAGAAGAAGGAGAAAGTGTGATGGCAGAGTGCGTGGATGCCCTTTCTGCAGCATTTTCCTATCTGTTACCGGTACCACGGAAAGGTCTGTGCTACCCTCTGCTGGAGCGTCACCTTGGTTTCATCATTACAAAGCTGCTTCAAATGTTCGGAGACCTGGAGACAACGATGGGAGGTTTAAACAATGTCGGTTTAACTGTTACGCCGCAGTCATACCTCGGCAGATTGTAAAGCGGAGCCATTCGGAAGCAGGCGACAACGGCGCGCTTCCTCTGCTTGGACAGCAACTTCTGCCATACACATTTTTTGGATCTCAGTGGTTGTTCCACCTAATGAGGGGAGAGAAACTGAGGGGTAAGATTTTTCTATAACGCACTCAAATGGCATTCTCTACCGAGCGAGCCAGAGGAAAACACACACACACACACACACACACACACACACACACACACACACACACACACACACACACACACACACACACACACCAGCTTAGAACTTTTGATCAGACACATAATTGGTTTCTCAGTGTATTCTGCTGACTCATCCTAAACCTGGCTGTTTGTAATGGAAAGGACACGGCACAGCAGAGTGGGAGTCAGAAATGGTAAAGTGGCCAGGTGCAATTTTACTCTCCAGGATTTGTCACCCATGTAAGATTTTTTTGGGGACAACAGAGGGAGAACAATCTCGGCACAAAGAACAAAAGCATATCTAAAGTGTATTCCTGTTCCAAGCAGTGTATTTGAAATAATTGCAAATTTTGGAAGCAGACAGTCGTGCACCTTTAATCCCACAACTTTACCACCAGGCTACATACGACTAATACTTATAATACTTCTAATAAAATTACACACCTCATATTGTTTCTGTAGAAATGTTAGAGCCTGACCTGCTCCAAGTTAAAGACGGCAGCAGAGATCCTCTGGATACGATCCACCACCTTCTCAGGGTCTGAAAGCCCCTCAGTCCTCATCACTATGTCCTTGTACAGGTTGAGCTGCCACCTCACGGCAGGGTCATCAGACTACGAGTATGTTTAAGAAGAGCAAGTCAGACGCAGAGGAATATACTAAAGCTAGCATCTACTCACAGATATGAACCTCGTTTCGACTTGCTCACCTTTTCACGAAGGTGCAGGTTCTGCCGAATGTGGTCTTTAACTTCATCATCTGTATCTTTCTGTTATTCAAAGAGGGAAAGAAAACCTTGGACAATGCTTCATATCAAAGCTCTTCAAATCGTTTCACAGTAATTGTTGCTTCTGCCGAGGAGGTTGTGTTTTTGCATGCATGTGTTTCACTCGACAGCTCAAAAAAGTTAGCAGGGGTCATGTTAACAATAAGAATCTACTGTGAAAGTGTGTAAATCGTGTCCAATTATATACAGTATGTGACAGACGGTTTCTCACCATGAGGTAGCGTGTCTTAGCCAGAGAGATGAGCTCCTGATCTCCCGGGGTGCACATGTTAAGACCGATAGGCAGCATCTTCTTCAGGGCGGCTACAATCAGTGAGGTTTGGATGGAGTAGAACTCACCTCGCCGCTTCTTGTGCTTCCTCTCCTGATCTTGTCCCCCAGACTGTGAATTCACAGTGTTAATCTTAGACCACACACACTAGAAAATAAAAGCCAACAGCTCTCCGCATTTAATATGTTTAGTCTTTAAAAGGTGGAGCACACTATTTTCTTTTTGCTGAGACTAATGCTACACCCAAAACAATTCCCCTCTACATTTACACTGATACCTTAACAGTATTTTGTGCCACAGTGGGAGCATTCACACTGTGCTTGAGCAAAAGCCAGAGGCGACTGAAGCGTTTACTTTTTCAGCCTTGGCAAAAATCTGTGACTGGACTAAATCATGGGTGCTACTGAAGCATTAAGAATGGAGTCTCACACCTCAGTTGAAAAGCAGGCTGAGCCAAACTGGAGATGCTGGCTCTGAGAGAACGCTAATCTCCATACTAACATAGATATATAGTCTGACACGCACACGCACAGTGTTATCACACATCGACAAAAATATAAATAGTATGGGCTAAACACACCGGAGGATCACAATCCATCAACAGCAAACACACCACAAGACTTTCTACACACGGGCTGGGCTTCATTACTCTAGATGAGACACGTTTCACCCACACGGCAATGAGGAATGACCAAAGTGTCCACGTCAAACGAGGTGATGAATGGAGGCCACAAATAATTGGGTGACATAATGTATAACTGCACTGCAGACTATATAGCACAGGGGCTCAAGCTATTGGCTTTTCTGCTTGGCGACTAGAGCATGTAAGCCAATAAGCTGGCAGGTAAACAGCTCATGCACTGCATCACTCTACCTTTTCCTTAAAGGACTGTTTGAGACAGAGAGAGAGACAGAGAGGGAAAGACAGATAGAAGAAAAAGGACGAGAGGGCAATTAATGGAAGCGCACGGTCGTCGCGTGGACGTGCACTGCAATGAAAACCATTTGTTTGCCTTTAAACATCTAAAGCAGGCAGACAAGAAATAAAACGCGCTAACCCCTGTAATGCTTACAGGGCCTGAAAATATGAAGAAATATTTGTTTAGTGAGGGATGAATGTTAGTTTCCTCAAGTTATTGCAACAAGCAAGTACATTCATACACATGTGCCTAACACACACACACACACACACACACACACACACACACACACACACACACACACACACACACACACACACACACACACACACACACACACACACACACACACACACACACACGTCCATTTTAACATTCAGTTCTATTCAACTTCAATCAGTTTTTGTTATATGGCACCAAATCACAACAACAGTCCCCCCAACAATCAGATCCTTGGCACTTGGCGAGGGTGGGGAGGAAAAACTCCCTTTTAACAGGAAGAAACCTACTTACGTCTGCTCTTTTTTACCTGCGTCTCTGAAACACAGACATAATATTTTTTCCTCCGCGCCGTGATTGGTGAACGCACCGATGAGTAGTAACAGAGCGTTAATCGACTGAACTGTCAATTCAAGAACAAGTGGATAGTTTATTGAAACCTACCTTGGACATCTTGGTTTTATTATCTCCAGTCAAGAATGAAAGGTTGTTGATTTCATTCTGGACCACAAAGTTTTGTTCTTCTCTTTTGAAATTCTGAGTGAAAAAAAAAGATTATAAATATGTATTATTGGTCATAGAGATTCTCTGACCTTTCTTAATATAATTCAATTCAATTTTATTTCTATAGCACTAAACCACAACAACAATCTGTCACGATCCTGGATCTTATGACCCAGTGTTTTGAGTTTTAGTTCATTTTGATGTTTATAGTGTATGTTTAAGCTTATTAGGTTTCCTATGTTCATTTGCTTATTAGCTCCCCCTTGTGTTTTCAACCCCTGTGAAGTCTCCCTTGCCCTTCATGTGTTTCAGGGCTGCCCAATCCCAGTCCTCGAGAGCTACCGTCCTGCAGCTTTTAGATGCATCCCTACTCCAACACAGCTGAATCAAATGGTTTGATTACCTCTTCAGCATGCCATCGTGTTTGGCAAAGGCCTGATAACAAGCCATTCATTTGATTCAGTTGTGTTGGAGTAGGGATGCATCTAAAAGCTGCAGGACGGTAGCTCTCGAGGACCGGGATTGGGCAGCCCTGATGTGTTTCATGTCTGTTGTCTTATGTTGTCATGTCTGCCTCTCATGTTTCCTGTTTTATTTTGAAGAAATTTCGTGTTTTTTTATATTATGGATTATGTTTTGAGTCCTTTGTTGTACTGTTTCTTGTTTCCCTAGATTTCAGTTATGCTTATCATAGGTTTAGTTCTTTGGCTTTGTAATATGGCTTCCTTGTGTTCAATGTTGTGTCTACTGTGACCTCTTTGTACCATGTTTCTGGTCCCTATAGTCTGTCTTCTCAGTTGCTGTTAAGTTTGCATGTTTAGAGTTCAGTCAGTGTGTTTCCTGTTTTACTTTGAAGGTCCATGTCTCATGTGAGTGTTTCTAGTTTTGCTTCCCTTGTCTCGTCCAGCCTGATTACTCCCAGCTGTGCTCCCCTTCTGTGTCTCATTCCCTCGTTATCCCTCTGTGTATTTAGGCTCTGTGTTTCTCTTTGTCAGTGTCGTAGTCTCCCTCATGCTGTGTGTGAGTCTCCTGCTATACTTTATGGTTAGCTTTCCCAGTTTAGTTTTGTATTGCCTGTGTTCTATTTTTCCAGCAATTAAAGCTGTGCTTTTGAGTTCTAGTTCTGTCCCCGTGAGTTTGTGTTTGGGTCCTCTCCTGCCTGCCACACAGCTGAAACATGACACAATCTCCTCAAGGTGCTTTAAACTGTAAGGTAAAGACCCTAAATAATAGTGATAAAAACCCAACAGCTTGCTGCTTCTGATGTTTTATTTTGAAAATTCTTTTCTTAAATATTTGTACCTGCTTGGTATTTTTTCTAATTTGTATTTCAGGTGAACTGGTGTTCATAATTTCTCTGAGGGGTCCTCCCCATAGGGTTTAATAAAGTTCTATTCTATTCAATGAGACGACCTACTATGAGCAAGCACTTTGGCAACAGTAGGAAGGAAAAACTCCCTTTTAACAGGAAGAAACCTCGAACAGAACCAGCTCAGAGAGGGGCGGGGCCATCTGCCATGAACGGTTGGGGGTGAGGGGTGGGAGACGGGACAAAAGACACGATATAACATGTAATAAATCAGAACATTTACATGTGACTTGCACCAAAGGATAAATATCTCTGCGACCATCCTGAAGAGGTCGTTGGAGTCTGAATCTGGTTCTTTCAGCCACCTTGACCTGCAGTGGCACAGACAGATGATTACACTTTAAACCAACTTTAAAATGCATCTTTAAAATAACCCCACGAGTTACTGCTCAGCAAGCTGACCTGTTGTTGTCCACATAACGAATGAGCATAGGGTAAAACGCGTACAGGTCCCTGCAGAGTACAGCAAACTCGTCCAGGATGAGCAGCTCGGCCTCCTGAGTGTCTCCTTTACAGTCGGCCTTGAGGAGCTCTTCCTCAGCCACCACTTTCACTGTCTTCTTCTTTAGTTTCTCCAGCGTGGGCAGGAAGTGGCTCTTCAGCAGGTCTGCACGGGCCTTGCTGATGATGGGCTGTACGTACACTGAACGGTGAAAGGCAGAAAAAAATTTATATTTGATTTTTTAATGTAAGCTTTGTAGATATAATGTTTACCACGATTAAATTCAAATTTAGCATGCAAACATCTGCATAGCTAAAAATTATGGTAAATATATTTCCCCGTTTTCTTAATCATTCCTCATGACTCAGTCATTTAGTGTTTAGTGGCAGCATTCACAGATCCACACCTGCAATTCTCTTCATCCACGAGGCCTCATCGATGCCCAGGTTGTTGTTGAGGATCTTGAGGATGTTGCCGAGAATCAGACTGAGGTGCTCCGAGGTGACTGTGGTACAGCAGATGCTTCCTCCGCTGGCCGGCTGGTTTTCAGGACCCCTTTCCCACCAGTAGGACAGATAGTTACACAGCATGGGCAGCACCACCTCAATCACATGGGGCATCTCTGTGTACCGCGCTCCAGACTCTGCCATGTCATTGATGTCCTTCATGAGGCGGTCCAGCCGTGGCATGCCAGGACACATTTCTTCCACTGAGTCTTGTATTCCTAGAGCTAAAACACAACAGGGGCTGATATTTGAAGATTTAATTCACACCAGCACATTTAGGATTTCTTCTTTCGAACATCAGTAATGAACACCCCACAACATCATCACTATCCATCTGCTGGGCATCATTCATATCAATAAGATGCTTGTTAGACAATAAGAGAAGATGACATAAAAAGAGACAAATAAGGGGTATTTGCAATTTTATAAAATCTTGTGTCGCATGATTGTGATAATTAAGGCGATTCATAAATCCTAATGTTTGAGAGCAAAAAGAGGTCATGATGATAAATGCTTGAATTTAGAATCTCTTTTATTTTGAAATAATTACATATGACTCACTGGCTCGTTCTCTGGCGCTCTTCGTATTAAAAACTGAGCAGGGGTTGTACGGGTTGAGCTGCGGCTCTAGGAAGGCAACAGGCAAGGCGCCGGCCAGAGTTGCCAGACACTGACCGAGAGCTGGCAGCTGTCTGAGGGACGCAAAGAGAGTTTAATTAAAGGTCAGCATGTTTCTTTATTGGAGCTTTTATCAGTGAATACAACATTTAACCTTAGGATACCTTTCTACGTAGATGTTTTTCCCAGTGCCCAGAGCATAGAGGCTGGTCAGGATTCGATAGCAGGACACTTGGACGTCATCCACTAGGAAAATAGAACGATTAGAATTCAGCTGGAGGAAGTAAATTTGACATCTGTAAATGAATTTGGATTATCTCACGTCTACGTTTTGCGTGTTCCTGTTCAGTTTCGTGTTCATTTCCCATGTCATCGTTTTCATAGTTAGCTTAACTTTTCCCAGTTTAGGTTTTAGTTTAGTCCCGCCCTTGTTTTGCTTTGCTGTGTGTTTTCTATTTTTGGTTTTCAGCCTAATAAACAACTCGCTTTTCAGTACTCTTCATTTCCTGTTCTCCCAAGTCTGCTTTTGGGTCCACACTGCAAACACACCGGCCGTGACAACACCAAGACATGCCAAGTTTTCAGCAATTAGATCTTTGGTGCAAAAAATACAATTTTATGTCTACAAAACTGTGTCTGTTTCTGCATTTTTTGTAGAGTCAGCTAAAAGAAATGCGAAGAAAATGTGTGTGGTAACAAAGTGCCTAAAGATTTGAAATTGGTAAACATTCCTGCAAATGGCCAAGTATAAAGACTGGAGTGATAATAGTGGAAAAACAGCATCCAAAGGAAAACTTTGAATAATCTTCAGAAATACTGAAACTATCAAGACAACAAAAAATTCTAAGAATGTCCGACTCCTTAAAAGCAAAATATATAGAAATGTGAGGTGACTTTTGCATAGTACTATATGTTACAAATACTCGCTCCAAGGTTATACACAGCCCGGTTCACATGACTGAGCATGTCTCTGGAGCAGAATGAGTGAAATGTGACCTGAGGTACTAACCAGAGTCAGAGCAAAAAGTACTTCATTACATAAAATTTAAAGTGAAGCTAAACTGATATGATATTCTAATGGACTGTGAAAAACCTCTACAAAGATAAAATCATGAATTACAATAAACTTAACACTGACATTTGACTATTTTTTCCTTCCTTTGCAACCTCTCAAACAACACGTTTGATCATTCCTTTGCTGTCAGGACTCACGGAGCAGGTCGACTCCAAAGTGGTGTTGAGTGATGTGTTCAAACAGAGCAGTTAGGATGGGAAGCAGAGCTACGGTGGTGTAGTTGATATTCTGCGACACTCCTTTCATCTGCGAGCGGGAGTGGGTGAACTTCCCCAGCTTCAGGTTCTCGAACGTTTTCTCCAGATCCTCTGCGCCGTTCTCGAAGAACGTCCTCAGCCCCACCCTCACCTGCTCGGAGCCCGACTTCATCACTGTCCTGTTAGGGTGAACGAGAGCGTGATGAACAACTGAAACCGAATGAGGAGAAACACAAGGGGGGACAGATTGGCATGCAAAGGACGACGTTGTTTACCCACGGTGGAGCGCGCTCACAAACGCAATTATTCCACTCTCAGAGCACGTGAAGGCTTTAGTCATGAAATATGAGGTGTGAGTATCGACCCGACTGCCCTCGCACTCAAACATGAATGATTTATTTAATAAACTAAGGAGAATATTTAAGTCCAAGGTGAGCATGCCTGTTATAGACCTAAGAAAAACGGCACAGCACTCGGTGCATTAAGATGATTAGTGTGTCTGTTTTGAGCATTTCACAGTTCGTAACATTGGCAAATGAATTGCCTATTGTTAAGCTTTAACGTATCCCAGAAGGAAGGAGAAATGAAAGACAGAGTCTGTGGGCATCTTCTGCACAAACAGGGCGCAATAACATGTTGCAAATTTAGCCTCATTATGTGTACGCTGCATTAGGAAACAGTGCACTGCCTCTAAAGAACACTGTGAGCCTTGGGCAACATGTGCTGCATGAAATTTGTGTTGCTTATTTAAATGGCAAAGGAGGCTCTTTGTTAATGCCAGTGCCTCCCATAAGACTCCCGAATTAAAACTGTTTAAAAGACAAATATACGCCTCTCGAGGGCTCAGCAGAGGTTAGATTTGCTTTTCAGTGCCTCTCAAACCAATTATTGTTTAAGCACAACTGAGATAACATTTAAAATCTTCAGTTTTTCAGAGTTTAACAGGCAAATATTTACAAAAAATATCATGATGAAACCTTCCTGTGTCGATTATTCAGAGCGAGAGATTTATGTATTTATTTTTGTGTTTGCAAATTGGCTTTTTTTGTATCCAAATGTGCTCTAATCTGAATGCATTCCAGGATGTGAATATTCAGTGAAGCTGGGTTCAAAAACGTTTTGGGGATGTTGTTTTTACATTTGGGAATCTACTTTTCCAGAAATAAAATGTTCTAGCCAGGAGCCAGGAAAAAAGAGAAAATATCTTTGTCTTTGGGAATAAAATGCTCTACATATCAGGCTTTTAATTAAATAAGGTTTGGAGTATGAGGAAGAAAACATATCAAATCATAACTTTTAAGACATTACTATTGGAAACATGTGCTTAACATGGTCATTATTGTTGTTTTATGTGTCTTATAGTCAAAATGAAATGATGTATTTTGGTATTTCCCACTAGTCTTAAAAGTGCAAGTTATGGTACAAAAAGTGACTAACAAATGAAAAAACATAAACTTGGAAATGGCTAAATTGATCTCCTTTAATTTTTAAAGTTAGCACCAAAATTTGCACCAACCTGGTATCGAGTGTGTGTGCCAGGATATGCAGACAGCTGACCATGGTGGTGGAGTCACTCCCTACGAAACACCAAGAACACATAAGCCATCATCATGATGTGGATACACGCTCGTTTCTTTCTTGTCTTAGAATGATTCATTCGTCTGTATTGAGCCTCTCAGATTAACACAACATTCAAGAAGCCCCCTTAGCTGGATGTGCAGTCAAAACAATTTCCATTTGATTCATGTGACAGCAATACAGACTCAAAGCTACTGAATATTGTCTGATTTTGCTTCTTTTAGCTTGTTAAAATGTATCCAGATTCACTTATAGGATAGTAACAAGTATAGCACAGGAGACATTTATCTGATCACTGCACTAGAAGTAGCAAGACACTGGCTGTTGTCCCCAGAGGACAATTTGTCAGATGACAGCTCAGTTTCCAGACTATATCCATTTATAAAATGAATATAATGTTTAACATAAAGAATTTTTAAGAGGATGAAAATATAAATATAACTAAACATCAAAGACTTAGAATATGCATAATTACTTATAGAGTTCCAACATAGTGAAATAAAGACTCGCTTTACTCCCAGCAGCCAATTAGATTTTCTTGCATTTCAAATCCATGTGCCATGTCTGATGCATGGCGCCAGGCAGAGAGTCTGGCACCAGCAGCTGCTGAAACAGCTCCTCTTCTTGCATATGTTATGGAATTATAGTAACTTTGGGTCAGCACATAAACTAAGTTAGCGACATAGCTACAAAAAAAAGATGCTAGGCAAAGTCAGGCTGGCTGCTTCTAATATTTATATTGAGCTAAAGTGGTGTCATATTTCATGTTTATAAGTAAAGCATTCAGGTTCTCATGCTACAGTAGCTTTGGGCAAGAACTCTTCCCTTAAGGCCTGACTCTTTCTCTCACATCTGTGTTTACATTTTTAAGCTGAAAATGTTCAAGGTGATGTTAACAAAGCTCATAAGGCAGCACATACACACATACACACACACACACCTGACCAGATACTAGTCGTCGGCTTACCAAAGAGTGAAATCCTATGTCTGACAAGAGCTGCCAGTTTACAAAAGAGGCTGGAGGCATGAGGAATTAAAGAAATAGCAATGAAATCAGAAAATCAGGGTTAGTAAATGAACAGAGGAGTAGTAATTCAAGTTAAGAGTTCAATTTAATTTCAAGCAGAATATGGCAACAAGAAATAATCATGCAACATGCTGCACTGTTGAATGTACATCAACTAAATGGGTACCTGGTGACCATTTCTTTCTCCTTGTTGGAGGCATAGCCACTGCTGCTTAGATTCTTATTAGGGGAGGACAGGAAGTAGAGAGAGTGGTTCTTAAAGTACTGGTCAATGAGAGGGAGGAGCACCTGAAGGGCAACAAAGACGATGAGAAGCCAGGTCAGGTTAATCGCATCATGTTTGAACGAGCTCTCCACATGCAGTATTTGTGCCGCTTTCTTACTTTGGCAAAAAACTTGATTTCTTGCTCATGAGGTGACCTGTCTGTCTTGCCGCTGACAGCCATGGCTTCTGGATTGAGAATATTTATTTAAAAAGAAGCTTATTTGATGTAATTGAAGTCTGCTTTAGTCATATCTTGTGTATTATTATTAGTATTATTTTTGTCATACCTAAGTGGGTAATGAATTCCTGGGCTGAGTCAACATATTTGAGCAGCTTCTTGAGGAATTTGTAGGCAAACCTTTTCTCCATGGAGGAGGAATCCTGCTCCAAGTCCTTCAGACCTCTGCAACATAAGAAGATGTCTATAAATGAAATGTTGGTAAAACCTTGGTGATGGATTCCACGGCTAGTTATAAATTCATTCAAACTTTCTGCAAAACCTTAACTCAACATCAGAGAGAGCTTCTGTTTGTATTGACCTTGTGATGCTATATCCATTGATTAGCAGGAAGCGAAAAAGGTCCTGAGCCTTCTCTCGATCGCGGGCCTTCTCCTTGGCCGTCAGCGTGTCGTAGGGCACCAACAGAGGATGTGTTCCCCCTCCTGAAACCACAAGCAGCTTATTGTTCAGACACGATTAGCCACATCTCTCTCCGCTGAGCGTCTCCGTGAAGGCAGATGGCGAACCGGAGAGCACCACTCGGCTGAATCGAGTTAGTCAAGACCAGCGAGGCAGACACGTGCATATGCTCCCAAACACATTTAAACGCAACAACCAGCACTTTACTTCCACCCACCCAACACACACACATACTCTTCCTGTCTGCTTTTCATGCGTCTCTAAGCAGTACGCATTTCTGTTCGGCTTCATTAGCAAATCACCTCGACTTCCAAGGTCACTTTTCTTCTTCTTGGCCCAGATGTTATGGTAATTTTCAGCCACCACCTCCACCATCCCCTTGAAAACAAGACAAAATTGAAGTGAGATGCACATCCCGCCCACATTACTCATTTGCATGCAGGAAGGATTGCTTTTGATCTCGCATTCAGATTGAGGCGTCCTTTGATACATGAAAAAGGGAAGAAGTGCAACAAATCAAACGCGGGGTCACTCACTTGCAGCTCTCTGGATAGAACCACGTTGCTTGTGTCTATTGGGCTCGGATTGAAGCCGTTAGCCTGAAAACACATGTAAGTTTGCGGTGAGAGTCTGAGCTTGATTGTGCTGTTATCTGTAAATCGAACGTTGGATAACAGAAGACTTAATAGCCTGTGTTTAAGGATTATTTTGTGTATTTGGGCTTATTGAAGGAGGTGATTAGTAACATTAGTACTGTGCTGTTGGTGGTCCTGTACGAAAACTAGAAAATGTAAAGTAAATACAGCTAACATTGCTAAGTTTATTTACAAGTAATGATTCGATAAAAAAAAAAAAAGATCACGCTTCTGAAATGTAAATAAATTCTTGTTTAGAATTCATACAAGGTAACAGTATAATTAACTGATTTTAACCTATAAAGCTAAAAAACAGCACAGTAACACTACCAGGTAGAAGTTCAGCATTCAAAGTTCTGTTAGGATCGCAGGGATTCTGCATTTGTGCCTTTAACCTGCTTAAATGTGCATGTGGCATATATTCATGCGTTAACGATGAATTCATTCACGTTCATCTATGAAATTCTGGACTAAGAGGCCCAAAGCATGCCACGAAAATATCTCCTACAGCAACAGCACCGACCTGAACCGTCCATATAAGATCATGCTGTAGAATCCATGCTTTAAATTATTTATACCATCATCTGAATGAGCAGAAATTGAGACTCATATAATCAGACAACATCTTTCCAATCTTCTGTTCTTCACATTTAGTTAGCTTGGGTGAACTGTAGCCTCTCTTTCCTGTTAGCTGACAGGAGTGGTACCTGGTGCGGTCTTCTGCTGCTGTAACCCATCTTTTTTATGGTTCAACAAGTTCGGACATGCTCTTCTGCATATGTTGCTGTCGTTGTAACGAGTGGTTATTTGAGTCACTGCTGCCTGCCAACTAAAAGCAGTCTGCCAGATTTCTCTAGCATCACAGAGGCCCAGATAACTGCTGCTCACCGGATACTCTGCCTTTTTAGGACCATTCTTTGTAAACCATAGAGATGGTTCCTATCCCAGTAGATGCCAGTAAAATCCCAGTAGATCAGCAGTTTCTGAAATACTCGGACCAGACTGTCTGGCAAGTCACTTAAATCCACTTTGAACTTCAGCAGGTCGTCATGACAATGTGTACAAGCCTAAATTCATTCAGCTAAAAAGTAGCTGTTGAGTGTTTTGACTGTAAGGAATCACATACATCTATACTACTTCTCTGACAATCATAGTCAAGTCAAGCAAGATTTCCTCAACAGGAAAGCAAATTAGCAACTACAGCTGTGCTGGAGACGAGCAATTTTTCACCGTACAATCTTTGGAAACACTTTCCATCCCTGCATCGTACCTGTGAGGCCTGAGATATCTTTCTCATTTTCTCAGTCTCCCTCTGTTGAGACATGCTCTCTCCATCTTTGGTCCTATCGATACTCCACCCCATTGCCAGCATACTCTTCAGGGACTCTCTAATAGGCCATCTGTAAATATCCTTCTCCTGAAGCAGAGAGACAGAAATGGAGAACAAATAAAAAAACCTCATGAGCCTTAAAAGCCCTAATCTCTTTAAAGTTAATATTATTTACAAATATCACATTCTTCATACTGTACCTTCTCTGTCAGGCCTTTGTAGGTCCTCAGCTGAGGATGAGTCTTCGCCTTCTCATCAACACAGTCTCCATATTTCCACCCCAGCAGCACCTGAGGCGCAAGCAGAGAGTGACAGCAAACCTGATTGCCTTCAGAGTCTCCCGAGGACAAGATTTACTATTTGACAGACTGAGTACGAGATTAAGTACACATCATATTTTGCCGTGTCACGGTTGTTGCTGCTCTCAGCTTTTGTTAAAAACTTTAACGAATGAGACAATGCAGGCTAAGCAGCTGGCACAAGAGAGCGCATTAGCTCTCTACTATGGCTCTACCAAAGTTATTGTCAGCATGCCAGAGCAATCCCTCCACTCTAACAAAGAAGGAGGCATCGCCAAGGGGGAAGCATTACTGTGACACAGGAGAAAGAAAAGAAAATATCATGATAACCATCCATCCACTTTTTTCCCACTTATCAGCTTAAGACAGCTGGGCTAGGCTCCACCTACCCCTTCCAGGGACCCTGATTGGATATGCTGATATCATGATGTACAGCACTGACTTAATTTTGTTACTTTTATTCACTTTCATGTAGCTGAAATCCACCTCCACTGATTATCATCCTCCGCAGTGCCCTGCTCTGTTCTCATAACACCAGTGGCCTGCTCTAAAACAGCATCATTTAATAGCCATTTGACTCGGCGAAGGCTCTTACCTTCTCTGCAGACCATTTCTCATGGGTATGCTCGGCGTACTTGTTGGCAAAATGCTCAAGTTTCTCTGGAAGAGCGATGCTAGAATAAAAAGCTGACAGTTAGTCGCAAGTATGTGCAAAATGCATGTTAATGAAATTACGCAGAGTGTGTGGCTGCATTTTTTTGTGTGCATTGGTTTCTAATTGGTGTCTGGCTTCAGAATGGCTTACTTAGCCGTATTGATTGGTTTGGGGTCAAAGTTGCCCTGAGCATCCACAGAAACAGGCTTTTCCACAGTGGTACTAATGGAGGCATCCACATAGTCTGGCGGCAAAGCTCCAGCTATGGCACTGAGACAAGGCATGGCCATCTTGAACAGCTCGGGGTCGTACTTCTGCATGAGGAAAGAAGGAAAGCAACAGGAATAAATGTGAAATTGCATCTCCTCCTATAGAGCTCTGCAAATAAAAATGTTACTTAACAAATGCAAGTAATGTCTTCCACTGCTAATTTAAGCTGAACTTGAATAAAGTCGTATAGCCACTCCAGTCTTAAAGAAAGAGCAAGAGGCAAGCGGAAGAAACGTTAATGAAGAATTATTCTTAAAAGCTGAGGGACCGGCGTGCTCGGGGCTTTGGATCAATGACGGCTGTCCAGATATTGATGTTTTCAGACCGGCGCTTTGCAAAGCCTCCTTTCGTGAGTGGGCATTTAGAGAGATGTGCTGAGTCCAGCCATCTGCATTGCTAATAGACCTAAACCTATTTATACCCAAGCAGTGCCTCGAATACATACATGTTAATCAAGACTGCATGAATTATGGGATTTTTATTGAACGGTTTATCGTGTTTTTAGAGCATTTGGACTTTCCCTCACCCTCTGAGACAAAGAGTCAAACACTCCCCAGAAGATCTTCTTGGTAAGCAGTAGTTCATCTTCAGAGGCTGTTCCAAAGCTGCCCCAGCCTGAAGGGAGGCAGTAGTACTTCCAGTTTTGCTCGTAGTGGTTGGTTAGCAGCTAGAGGGCACAGGAAAGACACACATGCTTAGCGAGTTCAAAGACAGGTAATAAGCATGCACACTGCCACACATGGCACCGCACAGGGGAATCACTTCTTCCAAAATCAGCACAACTTAAAGTAAGAAACACTTTTGTGGGCCAGCCGCAATCTATTACATCTCCAGGATTTCTTTGCTGTGGCCTGAGAGACAGAGTCGAGACGTAGAGCCAACAAGCCCGTAATGACAGTCCACTACTTCACCCCCTTGTTTTGTTTTTTCCCCTCCTATAGCTCCCCACTTTGATTAACACTTCTTACAGGTGCGTTACAGCTGTGGCACCTTGGGAGGGTTTATGTGAGCGTGAAAGAGAGTGAGAGGGGCGAATGCAAGCACCATTACATTGATTAGAGTTAGTGGAAATGAGCTGTTGGTAGCTCCCCACCAAGCTGAAAATCTAATGAACGTATGAGAGCAAAGCGGGACCATGCAGCGACCACATGGACCACACAAAAAGAGCATGTAGAAACGAAAGGGAGAACTTAAAATAAAGGAGAAGACGGCGATTAAGAAGTAATTAATAATTAGGACGACGGGAAGCAGCGAAAACAAAAACACGAGGGCAGGGCGACAGAGGATCTGAAATAAAGGATGACGGAGGAATTTAAATGAATGAAAGAGCGAAGAAACTGTTGCCCACCCTTAGAGGCATCTTGCAGTAATCAGTCAACAAGGGCACATCAAAGACGAGGCGGCGCAGGAGCTGCTGCAGCATGGAGGGACGAAGGTGCCTGCGGGACAGGGCGGGAGAGAGATAAGAGCTCTGCTGCACTCGGGCTGCCTTTAAACATCTTCAGACTTTGACCAATTTTGCGCGTCACACTGACTCAAAAAGATGGTTAAGATAAGTTGTTAGTCTTTACTACTTCTGGAAAAGTGGTTTTTTTAACTCTTTCGCTTCTTACTTGCAAACAGACAGCAAACACTCCTCTATCGCATCTCTCTGCGCCTTGGTCAGCGATCGGCCTTTGGACAGGCGGTAGATGGTGTGCAGGGTGGAGTCTATGAGGGTGGCGTAGTGCTCGGTGCCAGCGAAGAGAGGGGCGCAGCGGGTGAGGAGGGGCAGCATGGCTGAACCGATGTAGCGGTTCATAGCCAGGGCTGTCTCGGTGGTACACAGACCCTCCTGTAGGGGGAAAAGGTCACACAACATGTCAAAACTCAGATATACAGTGATTAAAACTTTAAGGAGGCAATTTGAAAGAAGCAACATATGGATGTGTTCCAGCTATTTGTTGTAATCTATAAGCGTACTGTTGATTAATAAGAATAAAGAGCAATGACATTAATCAAACAAATTTAAAGCAGAGCTTTGGCTTAATGAGCTGCTTCTTATTGCTATAAAACAGAGCCTGATATTATCGATCCAGAAACTCCTTGAAGTTCGTGTTACGGTGGCTGGCTACTCATTACTTTTCTCCTACGCTGCTATCAGCTGCGCCTACCGTGTCCAGAGAAGTAGCAGCCCTCAGGTCAGGGAGGAAGCCAACTTCAAGCAGGTGAAGCAGAAAGCTCTGGGCTTCCACGCCATACACTCTGTCTAAAAACAGCACCATGGGGGCCTTGTGGTCCGGACAGAAGCTCGCCGACATGTCCGGCTCTGTCACTGACCCATCTAGGAGTTTGAAGCAGACATAACAAAGAGGAGTTTTGTGATCCACGCAAGCGTGAAGCAGTGAAATACCCAGGGAACAGCATGCACTTCATAATGGAAAGTCTTTTCTAATTAGGAGAGCCATGCGTATTCATTAGGCCGCACGCACGCAGCAGTTTTTCTGGACCCTTGACTCGTTGTCTTGGTTCTTGGCCTGCTGACAAAGCTTGTGTGGCAATGCTCACAGCAGCAAATTTAAGAGGCGAGTCTTGCCATGCTTAAGCAGATCAATCAATAGAGCAAGACAGCCCGCTATAGAAATGATCTGGCTCACTCAGAGCCACGGCAGCATGCGGTAAAGCATCGCGCTGATTAAAAAGGCATGAGCAGTGAAATCGATAACTTTCCGCCTTGCACTGAACGTGCATAGTTTGGGAATCGCTGTGTGTGACATGCTGTAACATGCACATGCTCACACGTCACGTTGTTAGCCAGTACCTTTGTTAGTAATGGGCATTTTGAGCGGTATGCTAATGATTCCCACGAGGTCCTCAGTAGGCACCAGAGAGCGCAGGATAGCACGAATGCGCAGAGCTTCGCCTTTCCCTTTGTTGATGAGCTTTAGGCGGGAAAAGCAAGTGAATCAGAGGAAAATACAACAAAGCAATTCCATGAAAAACAACCTGTGACACTTTCTAAGAAACTTACATGCATCTCAGGGGCACAACGTCCTAACAGGTCGATGAGAGCAGAGTAGAACGACATGATGGCATTGCCCATGTGGACCACCTCCTCTTCATCGTCACCATCACCAGACCTAACAGTGGGAAAAGAGCAGAAACATTTTTAAGGGCATTGAAGCAAAGACACAAATCAACAGGGGCTGGTTAAAGCAGTTAATCTGAAGGCTAAGGCCTTGGCATTGATTTTACAAGATTTGCTTGATTTTTATGGCTTACACATCAGAGCTAACTCCCTGGACGGAGCCTGGGAGGTCCAAAGCGGGCGTCTCAGAGATCTTAATAGCTTCCTTCATGGCAGCCAGGAGACCGTTCCCTCCCTCTCCTCTCAGAGCAGGTCCGAAACACTCCGGACGACGGATCAGCAGCTTCACCACAACGCTCGAGTTCTCCTCCACACTCTCGCCTGCAACACGAACATATATGGATACGTGCAAGAATAGAGATGCTCGCCATTCAGCATGAGTAGACAACATCTGAGTAGACTTCGCCTTAAGCAAGTGACGGCAGTTCTTTTGAATCTCTGCTACGTTTCTCTGTGCGTTTAAAGAGAGGAGCGGCACAAGAATAAACAGACAGAACAAGTGAGAGATGAAATCAGGGAGAAACCAATAAATGCAGACATACCGTTCACAAAGACAGCAAACCGCAAGAAGGACAGATAGCGCTCTCCCTCAATGGGGTTCCAGCCAATGTCTGGATAACCTTTAGCCAGAAGCATTGGACAACTCTGAAGACCACAGCCAGCCAAGTAGGTGACCACCTAAAGATACATTACACACATCATGTAGCTCAAATAATCTGTGCATTCCCTCCCTGGTGGTCTTACCGTAGGTATCTCTTTCTTAATATGCATGTATAGGTCCTCAAGTCCAAACTGTCTTTCTCTCTGAATCAAGCAGGAAGACTACACAGTGACTTAAACTCACCTTGTCCAGGTCAGGTTCTTCAAGTGCCAGAGCCAGCCCGTTATTGTCCATCACTGAGGAAGCAGCCACATCTAGCGGAGTGGAGCCCCTCATAGCTGGCGAAGCTGCAACACAATCCACCCACACAGGCTCAGATAGTTAGTGTCATTTTTGTTGTGTCTTACTGTTCAGACAGCTACCCTGTGCCCACGTGTGCTTTTCAAAATAATGTGTAAACAGCAGGGGGTGCTATTTCCACTTTTTAAAATGTAACAGGAAGCTAACCTGCCTTAGTTTTAGGGTTCTTACCAGTTTGCACTGAACAATTCAGTCATACTAGGACATAACATAGCACTGTACATTATTTATATCACAGCTTGTTTGATTTCACAAGAGTTGTTTCCTTTTTAGCTTTTTTCCCCGTAGTACTAAATAACCTGCTGTAACCTATGAGCAATAAGTGAAGTCGTTCATGCGAACAAACACACACACATAAGTTCAATGAGTTGTTAGTTCATACAGCTCAGCTTTCACATATCCTCTGGCTGAAATGAAAGAGGTCTTTGGCTCCTTTCAGAGAATTCGACAGCCACGTAGCTACTTTAAGCTGTTCCCTTATTCACAAAGGGGTCGCCACAGTGGTCAGGTCAGCTTGTTTCTGATTGGCAGATTGTTTTCTTATATTCTTCCTGATGCAACTAGGAAGGGATGTGTGTCTCCTCCTGGTATTTGCCAAAAAGCGATAGCGGGAATTTAAACTGGCATAAGTCACTTGATAAAGAATATAAATAATTGATATTAAGTTATTTTGAGCCAGAAAGAATATTCCTGTCAGAAGCTGCAAACGGTTTTTGGCTGAGTGACTGTTATCTATACAGTTATCATTTTTCTATCAGAAAAATGTAACAAATATGACATCCCAGTTTTATAAATATACTTTAAGTGACCAAAAAGGACAACATTGATTATAATGTGGGAACCATAATGTAGAGTCATAAAGTCATACATCACGTAATGCTCACATATTAGATTAGATTAGATTTTATATATGACCCCTTCATTAATCCGGTTCACTAGTGTATTTACCAATATAAATAAAGTTAATCAATATTTAAAAAGCACAGAAATGTCAGAAATGACTTTTTGCCACAACACTGGGACCAAACCGGAGGATTTTTCACTTGTTACACGAATGTGTAAACCACTACACTCCTGTTCTAAACATGGCTGTACCCACCTAGGCCCACGCTGCTGTTCTCCAGTAGGTAACTGAGGTGGTCAAACATGGCCTTCTGATTCTGACGGCTGATCCGGCAGAAGTAGCACAGGAAGCGACAACAGCTGGCCACCATCTTGGGAAAGGCAATTTCCTGAAGGGTAGGATAAAACAGAGCCTAAGAGGCTCAAATGTCTTCACTTGGATATTAATAAGAGTAAACTGCATCTTTTAAAGTTTTGAAATGACTGCAGGCAGCAGCCATGCTTTTATGAGTGGACATGACTACTTTTATCCCTGGATACAGAAGTGTCCCTCGAAAAGCAGCTGATCATAAGTGGTTTTGGAGAAACTGTTGCTTCACTCTGGGGAACTGAGTTTACAGTAATGACTTCCTTCATGCATGTTACTCTAAACTCCCCCCGCATGTCTCGGCTTCTAATTGATGCGTAAAAGGCCTGACATCGTCACACGCTGCCAGCAAGCCAGCCCGATTCAGTCTGCCCTTTCTGCCCTTCTGCGTAGTCAGGACCACGTCCTCATTAATGCAAACCTGCTCTGCGACCATGCTTTACACACAAAGGAAAGCATGCAAGACTGGATTAAAACACAGTTTCTGCTGAGATGGTGCTACAGACTCCATGTGGGTAAAGCAGAAGATGTTAAACCTGGGACTTGTCTCCTCCGAGGACATTGACCATGACCTCCATGACAGTCTCGTGCATGCCCAGTATTCTCATCAGGTTCGGGTGCTGGTAGAAGACCTTGTTGTTCATAATGTCACTAAAAAGCACATGAAAAGAAGCAAACGTTGAATATTTAGGTGTTTGCTGAAAGAAAAAAAAAAAAACAGTTTTTCTATCTAAATCAGTTCCATACGAGTCGAATGACCTACCCCAGTCCATCAATCATGAGCTTTTCCTCCTCCTTTCCCATTCGAACTGACAGCAGAGACCTGATCTGGCCCAGGGAGGCCAAGAGGTTGATGGTGTCCTGGACCGAGGCAGCGCTGATGGTGTACGTCTTCCTCATGGCTCGGAGGAGCTCTCCAACGCTGTCGTACTGCCTCCTCAGCAGGCTGAACATTTTGCGAACAAGTTCAGGGTCCTGGATGTGACACTCCTGGGACCAGCTGACCATGGTCTGAGAGATAAGCTCTTTCAGATTGGCTGGAAATAAACATGAGCAAAGACGACTCAGTTTCCTTTTATTAAACAAGCTGATTGCCTCGTATTAAACAGCAAAGCAGAGAAAGGCTCGCCGTGGCAGAAGCGCTCGCTGTATCGTTTCGACATCCTTATTGTACATCACGGGCCTTGAAAGGAACATTGACTTTGACCCTCTTCCCATTAGCTGGGGTCACAACAAGAGGCACTTAACATACAGTAGGCACACATTAATGCACAAATTCCCTCCATTAACCTGCCTACTTGACAGCGTGCTTTCTTTTTCACAACTGACGCTTGAATATTGAACAAAAGAACTTGCTCCATGTGGCAAATAAGACCTTAAGAACAGAAAGAAGAAAGAAAAAAGACGGCAACATCGAAGTCTTCACGTGGCTTTAAAAAACAACAACAAAAAACTGGATGCTTGTGTCACATGAGCTAATCTTTGAAAAATATTAGTTTATGCCAAAGCCACACTTTCAGTGGGGCAGAAAGATCCACTGTTATGTAAAGAATAAAGAAGGAAACAGGATATGGTTTTAATAGTTCTTTGCGGTTAAAAGGAAACATTTGTTTGGACAGCTCATATGTGGGTTACTCTTAAGGCTTCATTAAAACTGGATCAATAGAGTGTGTGGGTTTGTTTTTTTATGGTTATGAACACACAAAGGATGGAAAAAAACATCAATTAAACAGTCCGGTACCATAAACGATGGAGTCATTAACACACAGTTGATTTCCTTAACAGTACTGCAATTAGGTGATTGCGTTTTTAAGACCACGTGTCTGTTTGGTTGATTGGTTCTCTTGGTTTTCAAAAGACTGTTTGACAGCAGACTGTCAGTCAGTGCACGGGTCTGTGGTTTTTTGTGAGATGGGCGGGAAGCCAGCAGGATGGCACCAGTAACAGATCCTGCTGCCGAGAGCTGCGTGGGTGTCAGAGAAAGGGCAGATGCAAAAGCTCGAGATTAAGAAGCGACATTTTTTTTCCTCTCTCAGCAAGCACCTGACTCGCACTCTGTCACACTATCAAACACAGTCACTGCCTGCTTTGCTGTTAAATATACTGCTCTCCCACTTTCTCCCTTACTACGCCCCAGTAAAGAAAGCTGGACTATCCAGAGTCACAGTGATGGAAACACACACACACACAGATCTCCTCATATCTGACCATTAAATGCTCCTACTGGATAAACTAAACCAAACAGCTTCTGTGCTCCTTTTACTTCATTCTTATGAAATAATGGTTGAGACAGTGGAGCCATCTGTATCTTCAGGGACTCCAGGAGAGAAAGAGAGATGACGTGATGAAGAGCAGTTACAGCCTGAATCGCAGCACCAAAATTTAATAGGTGTCTTCTTCACTTGGTGTCCTACTACTTCCTTGGAGCCTAAACCCACTTAAAAGGAAACACACCAACAAATGACAAACCGTAGACACTAAAGCACACTAAACCTTTTTTGCGCCACGGACCGGTTTATGTCCGACAATATTTTCACGGAGCGGCCTTTAAGGTGTCGCGGATAAATACAACAAAATAAAACCAGTACTGGTACCAAAAAAAAAAGATTTATTCATAACACACGGGAAAAGACCCCGGGAAACCGAGTTAACGTTAAAAAACGATAAATTTCACACCCGAGCCTCAACTCTCGCAGCCCGGTACCAAATGACTCATGGACCAGTAACGGTCCAGGGGTTGGAGACTGCTGCACTAAAGCATATATCTAGTTTTAAACGTTATCTACAATCCCAGACACATAATATACACAACAACATTAAAACCACTTACAGGTGAGGTGAATAAAAAGTATTGTTTCTTTGCAGTGCAACACTCTGCTGGGATTCATGTGAATGTTACTTTGAAAAGTATCAGTCAACTACAGATTGTTTTAAACACATCACACAAGCATCCATGGTCATTTAAATCCCCAGTGGATATCACAAAATAGCCCAAGAGGTTCTGTGGAAATGCAGCTGATCATCTGGAAGGTTATTGTGGCTTATCAGTGTATGATAAAAGGACAGAACAAAGCACGAGCCAGCTCAGTTTTGTATTAACTGCACAAAGAGGGACGATAACAGGGATGAGGACAACGGTCAGTTGGTCCACAACTTTGGTCCACACTAAAATCATTCAGCAACGACACCAGTGGATCGAATCTTTTTTTGTTGTGCCATTTGAATATCCTAACATCTAGGAAAACCGTGCTTGGTATACCATTTAAGAGATCTATCATATTTGTATATGTGATTTGTCTGTGGCACTTTCATGATGTTTCAAGATATTTTGAACACAGGATGATTATTTGGGCAGGTTACAGTATGGTCACCATTAGAGAGGTGAAGTAGGGATGCTTTAGGGCTGGCCTAAGTGTGCAATTTGTCTTTAAGCACAAAATATCCAACTCTAAACAGAACTTTGCCCAGTTAAATAAGAACTTGTGGTCACTCACATTCAGTGGTGGTCCCTGATCCCTGAGAGAGGCAATTAGACACATCTCGCAGTTGCACTCTTGCGGCACACCCGTTATTTGGACCTGCTACTGAAACGTTTGTGTTGCTATGTTTGTGCTCGATCTCATGCAGTCTGCACGTGTCTGTGAGTTTAATCAGGTTAAGCATTGAGTTTTATCGCTGACGATTTTGGATTTTTTTTCCCCTTCGTTTCCCCGCTCTCATCTCCCAGAGCGGCTGACACAGGATCCTCTTCACTCTGAAGCCTCTCTGCTCCACCAGGCTGCATATTTCCATAATGAAATTGAAGGGAAATTGAAATGGAAATGACTGCTACCCAGTGAATCAGTCCACGTGGCAGCGGCAGACTGAGGGCGCTAGAAGTGCAATACAGAAACATCTCCTGTTAATTCTGCCCTCTCTTTTGTGCCAGGAACACAAAGAGAGACACAGAGGTTGTACAGAAAGAGGTGAACAAGGCCATGAATGAGCAAAATGTAGCAGGGACTAAATGTACAAAGCGTGAGCTCAGCACTTGTGCTTTTATGGGAAAACAACAACAACAAACCAAACCAGTTCCATGTCTTGCTCAAGGACACCTTTTTTTCTTGTTGTTGGACAGCTTGACTATGAAGTAACACATCCTAAGAGTAAACTGCTTCCACTTGTGATTCGGTATGCTTCTGCAGTCATATTCCTCAAATTTGTTGTTCCCCTGCTCACTAATTAACTTTTAATCCGCATCATCGTTAGCTCTTAACCACGTTCAGGTGTAACGATACAGTAGGCACAGCTCCATCATTCATGCAGTGCAATGAAAGCGGTGATTTCCTCACAGGGTGCAGCTTGCTCCATCCTCGTGGGCTCCTCTGCTTTGTGCGCCTGGCCTTTGATCCTGTTCACCAGCATAAGGAGGCGACCTTTAATCGATGTATCCTGCTCGTCTTCATCTTCCTCCATAGGGATTCCTGCATTACACAGAGAGAAAAAACAACCACAATGTGCATGATGCGCAGGACAACTCTCCCTCTTCTTATTTCTTAGCAATTTAAAGTTTCTTTGTTTTTTTTGCGCAGGTGAGGCCGCCATTAGATCGGCAGCACCACGGAAGGGAGGGCGATTCAATTATTTATCAAAACATCAAGATGTCAGAGAAATTGCGGAAGCAGCGAACGTTCAAATCTTCTGCCTTGGCAGAAAGCGCTGCAGAGAGAGAGGAAGAAACATCTCATGAAGTACAGGCACAATTTTGCTGATGGCGACGCAACGGCAGCTAACAGTGCCAAGAAATATGTGCACGTAAAGCATTTTTCATAAGGATGTTTGTTTTGTTTATTATTCTTACATTATCAGCCATAATGCCGGCTTGTGCTGCCTCGGTAAAATAACTGTAATGAATTCTAAAAGCAATCAGGGAAATGTAACATTGCTGCATCATGTTGCAAAATGATGATATATGTGTTGTAATAAACATAAACAGTTTAGCATTGCGGTTCATAATGTTTTTTGCAAGAGCTGCATCTCACCACAGTGGAGCTGCAGCTGATTATGAAAATCATAGAGTTCCTCCTGGATGTCTGCAGGGCACGGGCAGTCCTCTCCCATACTGAAGTTCAGCAGCATGTTGATCTAAAATGTGGGAAAATGTTCAAATTAGATGCATAGAGATACAAAAAAAGGCATAGTTAGTTATTTTTATTTAATTTAATAACTGTACAGTACTCTGTTTATAGTAACCATTGTCCTTAATGTAAATAAGTAAGAAAAATTGTGTATGTTTCTGTTCCGTGTCCTGTTTGTTGTATATGTGTCTTTCTGGCTGCTGTTACAACCAAATTTCCCCTTGTGGGACAATTAAAGGATTATTCTATTCTACTCTATTCTATTCTATATACAAATTACTGTAGTACATTGTGCAGGGCTGGAGACTATCCCAGCTTTGTTATAATGTTGTTATTGCAGGAATCACAGAGAAAAAACGCAGCTCGAGTGGCTAATTCTCTCTCTGCGCTAACAGGCCGAAGGACACCATGACAAGCCATTAAACGAGCTGTGCTGCACTGAATTCTGTCTGCAGCCGTGACCTTAAAGAAATGCTCTATGTATGTGCACTCTTGTGCAGATGAGTGTGCCCTCCCGGGGAAGCAATGCCATCAAACCAAGACCAAGAGGAATGAATTTGCCTTGAAGCTTTGCTCGCACACTCTCACATATAGACAAAGAAGAGAGCTTTATGAAACATTAGGAGCCAGAAGCAGCTCTGGTTCTCTCTGGGCTAAAAGAGGCAGAAAGAACTGAACCAAAATCTACATTAATCTCAAATTAGTCACGTATTCAGACAACAACGGTACTGACCAATCAGTTGAAGCCATGAGCCTGCAGGTTTTCCGTATACTGAGTTATTACAGAGTCACATATTCTTTTTTTATTCTTTCTCTAAATGATGCACAATTACTGCCATTTACCCTCTGCAGCTATTTTGCACACTTGCGTCACACGAGCGTCACTACGATCACTCGGGAGATATGCGCACTGTCAGAAATCCATTAGCAGAGATACACAACTGCCGGGGTAAAGCTGTCACGAGGGAGCCCCGGCACAGATGAAAAGTGGTGCTGTGGTGGAGAAGCGCAATACATCACCTCTTTTTTAATGCTTTAACGTAAAAATGGAATAATCTGGTGAGTGTCGGGTTTTAAAATTTGGTAAACAGTCTCAATTGAACAAAAACAATCCGACACAAATGAAGGTAAAATGTGAAAAATTAAACACACCCTTATTGTTTCCTTTGGGATTAGGAGGGTTAGTGGCAGCTAGGTGCTGTTAATCAAACACACTCAACTCATTGATCATCAGTAGGCAGATGTTTACTAGTCTGGAGATTTCAGGTGTGTGTTAACACAATGCCTTAGACCACCAATGGTCTTAGAGAAGCAATAGCCAATAGCCACGAGGCTATTTCCAAACAGTTTGAAGTCAATCACTCTGCAGTGATTAAGATTATTCAGTAGTAGCAAACATTCAAGACATCCAAGAAAATTGAGCCCAATTTCAGATGTGCAATGCTCACAGAAGGCCTTGTGGTAAATGTTCAATTTCATGACACTATAAATACAAAAAGACTGAACAAGTAAGGGTTGTTTGGAAGAGCTGCAAGAAGAAAGCCATTTCTCTCTACAAAGAACAAATCAGGAGAATACTTTTGTGATTTCTATGCACTGTGTATCATTGAGATGTTTGGCCATATTGCACAGTGCCAAATGAAACACAGCATATCAGCACATAACAGCTCTTACCACTTGTCAAGCATGGCGGTGGAGGGAGATGATTTGGCTTTTGTTTTGCAGCTACAGAAATTGTGTAGCTGGAAAAAGTCTATGAACTCTGTACTGAAGTATTTGAAAGTCAAATGTGAGGCCGTCTCTCCAACAGCTAAAGCTTGTACAAATTTTTTGTCATACAGCAGGATAACAATCCCAAACACAGCAGTAAATCTACAGCAGAATGGCTGTAAAAGATAATCATCTAAACTGGAACAGGCCAGTCAGTGATCGAAATGCTGCATTTTACTTCCTACTTTGGGATCCGCTGGCTTAGACCCGGCGTGCTTCTTCTCACCTGTTCTTGAGGCGGTGATCTGAACTCTTTGGTCTTCTTCGCTGTAACAGCAGCAGACATATTGAGGGCCAGCATCAGCTCATTGTAGCGGAACTTCTGGTTGTACTGCAGCTTGGACACGAAGCTGTCAGAAAAGGACACAATGGCCTCGATACGGTGCTTCAGTTCGCAGTCACAGAAATAGTGAAGCAGCTCGCACATCTGGAGAGGAGGCACACAAACAGGTACTCTTCCATCACTGTTGTGACAAAGCAGGTGTTAGTTATCAAGAATGACAGAAACATATCGAAATGCCTTATGGCTTCACATTATCCCACTTGTTAAAGAGAGATATTTATTCGTGAGATCATTTGTTCGATACGAGACGGAGCTATTTCATGTTTGGCTGATCTCTGAACGGGCCTATTACATTAGAGCAGTTACGGAGCATTTGAGAGGACAGCTGTGTGGTTAGTTCGTAGCTGTGGATTGTCACTTTAAGATTACAATGTGCATCGATTTCACATGTTTTGGTTATTTTTATTTGTCTGTTGTGTATACAATTGTGTGTGTTTTCACGATCACCTGTCGTTTAACCGGCTCTGGCAGCCTCTTCTCCAGCAGTCCTTCCATTGGCTGTTGAGCCTCTTTGATTGCCTCTTCTTCTCCAGCTTCCACCGCCTTTTCCTCTGCCCCTGTTAGTCCCTCTTTGTCTGTGGCCCCCGTGGCTCCCTCCTCTCTTGCCTCTTTGAAGACGTTCGGGTCAATGAGCAGTAAAATCTTACGAACGTCCTCGCTTCCTAACACACCCATCGTCAGCAAGGTGCTAATGAGCTTCAGGATTGGAACAAACTGGTGCTCCACGCATCCTCCGACAGGATCTCGGATGTGGTGCCCTCCGCTTTGAACAGCCTCTGTCAACATCGAAATCGCTTTCTCCTTCAGTGCATCCAGTGGGATTTGGGGACTGTACAGATGCTCCCGTTTGGTGCTGATGAAGCACGGTGGGGTAAAGTTTAGGCGTGGTTTCAGGGAGGTGCTAAGCCCCACCCCAGGCGGGAGGTGCTTTTTAGAAGCATCAGAAAAGAGACGAATGGAGCGTGTCTCGGCCGTGACAGGAATGACGAACTCATCTTTCATCATGAGTCGTGCCTCTTTGGCTGTCTCCAGGTGGGTGCTAATCAGAACATTGTAGAAGCCCTCGCGTAACGTGCCAGACAGGTACTGATTGTCGATGGTGTACAAGAGCTGTGATTGGTCCAGGTGGCTGCAAAGGGCGTGGGCCACACGAGTGTTTCCCAGAGCGCAGAGGGCACAGTACAGTTTCAAGGTGTGATAGTGGAACTTCTTCATGTCCTCCTGCTCCGAGAGCTCCATGACGTCAACGCACCTTTCATTAAAAAGAGCAAGAGTTAGCAGAATTCATGATGGTTCATAACACGAAGTTTGTGATCTAGTCTACTTGGTGGTCAGGGAGAAACTTTAAAAACTCATATTTTTCTATCTTGGGGATTTTTTTCAAGCCAGTAAGTTGCTTTTTACATGTGACAGCATCCAATGTGAAATTCTCAAGCAGCATCCTCTAGAGCTAAAAAGTAAAGCCAGTTCAGTGCAGTTGGACTTGAAATGGTCATTAAAGATGTCTCCATAATGCTGGGCAGACACTGCGATTTTTGGCCCATTTTGAGTCGTGCAACCGTTTTGGCGATCGGCCCGATTTTGGCCTTCATCGTGCGTCGTGCATCGTGTAGTATACGTGGGGTAACGAGATGCGATTGACACCTCACGACCAGCTCCCGATCATCAATCGCTTGGTCACGAGGATTTCAAACCTGTTTGAAATCCTCGTGACCGTCGTGAGGGTGTCACCGCAGTTTGTCACACTGTGCACGCGCAAACACAAATGTCGGTGAAAAAGACTGCGCAGCGCGGCTGTGCAGTGTGTGATCTGGACACAAGCGATGGAGGCACAACTTGGAGAACTTTGGAAAGCTCATCCGAGCCTTTTCGATGTGGCCTCACAAAATGATCACGACCACAACAACCGTGAAAATAGTTGGATTTACACTGCTGCTCAATCACAGCTGCCTGACCAATGTTTTTCATTAGCAATTTAGCAAAGTTGATGGTGGTGTGTCTGTGTGAGTGAAAGACAGAGAGAGCGAGCGACAGAATTTCTGTTATAACCTTCATTTTTATGGACGCACAGTGTGAGCACTCAGGTCGCATCAGAGCATCGGGCCGTATAGTGTGAGACCCTGCATCGTGACCTATGAACTTCTAACCCCTGCGAGTCAATCGTGCAGTTTGAGCAGGAGCTGAATAACGTGACTGAAAAAATCGCAGTGTCTGCCCAGCATTAGTGAGTGACTCTCAATAAAACCCAGTCTTAAAGTGTCCAACGTTACCATGGAAGGTTTACAACCTGGTATAAAAAAATACTACTCCTCACCTCCAATCAATGTGAAAATCCAAGGTGACTTACATCTTTAGTTATCGCATCACAAGATTTTCAGAAAACTTGACCTTCAAGGTGACTGAGATTCAAATTTGCCTGACATTTCTAACAGATATGGTATTATTGTTATGGTATCAATTTGAAAACCCTACATCGCCTCATTCTCTAGTTATTGTGTTCACAAACTTAGCTGCCTACTTGCCCGGCTGGGTGAGGCTTTCACAGCTGAGGGTTAGAATGATTTTTCCCTCTACAGCTAATTTACCCCCCTTCACACTAACTGTGAGGAGCATGGCTGCTTTCACTCCCAGGTGGCTGCCCGCTAGCCGCTAGGCTTCATGCTAGCTAATCTGAGTCACTCAACCATTTTTGTGTTGTTGGTGCCTTTTCTGTCTGACAGAAAATATGGATAACTGTGTGGTGAAATTACAGTAATTTATTAGTTATGTTATTGGTGGTTTGTTGCTTACCATTAACTAAGAATCATGTGTTTATGCGATGTAGGTTACTAACCAAGTTTGCTAGTCATAGCTAATGGCACTGCACTCTAAACTCACGTCTTGCTCTTAAATTTTAAAGGTTCAGTGGCCAGAATCTTAACAGTTATACGTCAGAATGGAAGGTGATAATAACTTGAAACTCCCCGTCCCTTAATCCTTCTGGTTGCTTAATACACTTGTCACAAACAGTTAAAAAATCAGCACGATGATTTAGCGAAGCCCACGGTGACAACTTCAAACCTGTTTTGTCTGTCTAACAGCTTATAGCCGAGGACATTTTAATACACAGCGACAAAACTGAGGAAAGCAGAAAATCCTGAGTGACTGTTGAGATTAAAAATTTTTTTACTGTGTTACCAAA
Source organism: Maylandia zebra (assembly GCF_041146795.1). Taxonomy (NCBI): domain Eukaryota; kingdom Metazoa; phylum Chordata; class Actinopteri; order Cichliformes; family Cichlidae; genus Maylandia; species Maylandia zebra. The sequence continues at coordinate 30,709,249 of NC_135185.1, forward strand.
AAATAAAATATGACTAAATCACTTTATTGCAATGTGTGCTGATGGTTACAGGAAGCTTGTCTTTTTTAAGAGTTAAATGAGAATATGAATACCACTGTCATTACTTTAAGCTAAAAATAAAGCTAGATGAAACAGGAAATTAGCTTTAAGAAAATAGAAATGGGGCAAAACAGTTAGCCTTGTTCTGATCACAAAACAAAAAGAACTTAGCAGATCAGTATTTAGTACATCTTTTGTTTAAGAATAAAGAACACAAGTTGTGTTACAACAGGCAGTTGCATGCTGTCTCTGGTCCTCGGTAAAAAAGGTTTGAAACTTCCTGTATAGATTAAACATTTAAGATACTGTGTGCATTGACTAGTGTGCTTTAAAAAGTAACAAATCCAACTTATAAGCGAACTAAGCCTTGTTTCACACCTGTTCTCTTCAGGTATGTGCACTGCCAACATCTGCAGGGGCTCCACGCACTGAACCACCCATCCATGCCTCTCATTAACCCTGGCCGTTTCCACTTTGAGGAAACTGTTGGGCATGCGGCTCCACAGCACGGCGTTTATGGTCTGGACATCCAGTCGGGGCGGACACTGTGGAACCGGGTTCTTATGCTCACTCTTGAAGATGGCTGATGACAGAGGCATGGCGTTCTGGAGAGCACACAGAGACAGCTGATGGGAATCCTGTCTGAGCACAGCATTCATTTCTATGGTATTGCAGACACAAAAGTAAGCCTGTTGTAATGGAAAAGTAAAATTAGGAGCCACGCACCTTTATTTTAGCCAGTTCAAACTGAAAGAGGCTGGGGCTGGTGGGTCGCACAAACACAGCGGGGAAAAGCTTGGTGTTTGGTTCCACCTGGAACAGAGAAAAGTGAAAAGAAAGCAAACAAAAGGTCCAAACAGGAAGTAAATATCAAAAGCTTGAGAAGGAGCTTGAAAGCGTGACTTAAGGAAAGCAGCTTAATGATGCATCATGAAAACTCTGCTACTTAGTGCAGTTTAGTTTGTGTGTGTGTGTGTGTGTGTGTGTGTGTGTGTGTGTGTGTGTGTGTGTGTGTGTGTGAGTGAGTACACATGAACATTTAAGAGTGTCGGCGATGAGTCAGTACTGTGTGAAGTCTCAAAGAATTTCAGTGAGGAAGAACGTAAGAAGATTATACCCTCTGAAAGATTATTTTGAGATTTACTTTTGAGAGGACATCTGAACAACAAGTCCACAATTCAACAAGATGCACAGTCACTTCTCTGTTCAGTAAATATGTCTTAAATTAAGTCTTAAATTAAGTTACTCTCAAGGTCATCAGATTAAACTGGAGACGCAGGGATATATGCATGGCCAATATTAGGCTAGTGAAGAATAAGGATATTAATGCATGCATGCATCTTCTTCGCAAAAGACTTGATATCCTTTATAAATCATTTTACAAGCTGTTACCAAAAAAGATCCACAACTAAAGCCATAAAACTCTACAAAATGTCTGTGAAGGTTCTCAATCATCCAGGTCATCGTAGTTTAAGGAGCTTGGAAAGAAAAGCGTCTGGACTTCTTTAAGTTGCTTGAAGACGTTTCACCTCTCAGAAGCTTCTTCAGTTCGCTCAAGTCGCTTAGACCTCTACATCGGAGAGACCAAACAGCCACTTCATAAACATATGGCACAACATACAAGAGCCAGCTATCCATCTGCATCTAAAGGGCAAAGGTCACTCTTTCGAGGACAGAGTGAAAGAAGCCATCTATGTCCACTGTGAACGAACATCTTTGAACAGATGCAGTGGCTTACGACACCAACTGTGTGGGGCTAGGTTTCACAGCGGGTTCACCCAAAACCTTGGCTGATTGTGACCCACACCGATTTTCACACCTTGGCTCATATGATTAGGTAGAGGATCATCAGGGGGTCCATGTCTCTCTTGGGGGTCACTCCCATAGGGCTTAAATCTGGGACTCTACTCCACTATTTGACCCTAGAACTGAAGAAGCTTCTCAGATGAGAAGTAAAACGCCTTCAAGCAACTTAAAGAAGTCCAGACGCTTTTCTTTCCAAGCTCCTTAGTGTACAAACTGACCTGATTTATTAAATTTAACTGCTCCCCATGCCCCTCATGGTTCTCTCCTTGAGCATCCAGCTCTGACCACTTGCACATTTGTGATTTTGCTATCATCATCAAATATAAACTTTTGTCGCCATGACACTGTCAAGGACCATCAGTGATGATGAGAACTACGATAAACAGAGACCAAACAGCAGCATTCGTGGAAGCATTTCCAGGGCACAATGGTGATGTGCAGGTATTCAGGTGATTCAAAGGGTGATTCAAAAGTGGGAGTGATGGGAATTGTTTATGGCTGCACTTGCAGACCCTGAAATTGATGTCCAAATTCACAGTTTTGTTTCCAATGAGCCAGATGTTCTTTTAAAGTTTTCAATTGGTTTTGCGTCACAGTTCTCTGGGTTTTTTTAAAGTTAACACTTCACTCCAACCTATGAATCATTCAAGCAATAACAAACACATAACTCAAGGGACGAACAAGTGTTGTGTCTTCACGTAACAGACAAAAAGAGCGAATATTAAATTGTATCTTTGACATTTTTACTAGCAGCCTTTTGCAAAAACATGTAATTTTTTCCTTGAATCTTCAAAAAATATATATATACAAAATGTACAAAAAAACAACACAGTCTGACAGGCACAAGATTGCCTTTTTCATTCTTAAGGAAGGAAAACGAGAAGAAAAGCTGAGGTATGCCACATTACATATGAACTAGAATGTAAATCAGTGAGAACAGGTCTTATGGAAAGAACGTTTTTCTCCAAATCTTCGTCAATGTGTAGTGAGGAAGTAAGGAAAGAGGTACAACAGTGAGTGTCTACAGCCATCTGTAAAACACAGAAGAAGCTCTGTCTGATTTGGAGCTGCATGTCAGTCAGTGGTGTTGTGGATTTTGTCAAAACTGATGGAACTGTGAGAAGTGCTGTCAGATTTTGATCCAGCATGAAATAGCATCTGGAAAGGATCTGATTGGCAACGGTTTAATTTTTCAGCATCGCAATGATGCCAAACACACTGCCAAAGCAGTAAAAGCATACCTGGATAGAAAAACACACAATGGAATGCCGTCGGTCACTGACTGGCCTCCCCGAACCTTAACAACTTTGAAACAGAGTGGGATCATACTGGGAGTAAAAAGAAGCTACGGTAGAGCAGGTCAGGTCGGTCGATCCATGACTCCTGCTAAATGCACTAAGTTGCCCCCGATGCACGTGAATAGGCATAGAAAGCGTAGATAAAAGCTCTACACCTGGACATGTCGCCAGTCTGTCGCCGGGCTAACACATAGACAACCATTCACACTCGCATTCACTCCCACATCTATACCTATGGACAATTTAGAGTTTCCAATCAACCTAACCCCACTAACTGTAGTACAGTGGCACAGTGGTTAGCACTGTTGCCTCACTTCAAAAAGGTCCTGAGTTCAAGTCCACCATCAGGCCAGGGTTCGTATGTTCTCCCCGTGTTTGCGTGGGTTCCCTCCGGGTACTCCGGCTTCCTCCCACAGTCCAAAGACAATATAACTTTCCATTTACAATTTACCAAAGGGGAGCCAACATCTGAAAATCATTGAATGTCCTAAAGAAGCCTGCAGGACTATTCCTGAAGACTATTTAGAAATGTGTTGGAAAACAAAGGCAGTTGTGTCAAATATTGACTTTCAAGCTCATTAGAATTGTACAAACTCTGTTTTTGCCCCATATTTTGTATTTCCATTCAATCTTTCACCTTATTTCTATTTTCCTAGCAAAATATAAAAAACTGATGAAGAGGTTCAAGACTTTTGCACAGTTTTGTAAATTTACTTTTTTATTAGTTCGGTAGCATAGTTATTTTGGGTTGCACCCATCACACTAGATACTTTTAATTATAGAGAAACATAGCAATAGTTATATTCTTGCTTGCACAGCTGTGTGTATTGTACCTGGTAGGAGGTAGAGATATCTTTGCCATTGACGGTGAATGTCAATAGGCCAGTGGCCAAATCTATTAGACAGCCGATCTCCAGATCCACATTGCTGCGACCGGAGGTGTGGGAAGTGCTGGTGACATCACCACCCCACACCATGTAGCAGTTACTCCTCTTCACGCTGTCAGTAATAAGCATATATAAAAATCTTTACAAGGTTAGTAATTAAAAATAATCGTCAGCATTTATTACATATGAACACAGAGGGCGTCACCTCTCGTGGACTCGCCCACGTTCATCGCCCAGGGTTACAGTCACTGTACGATTCTTGCTGAGGTTGAAGTTGTTGCTATAGTAATGGTAGTCAGGAGTAACCCATCCAACCCACACACAGGCAGGGTCCTGACCTGCGAAGACCCTCACTGAATGGTAGTACTGTAACAAAACAGAGAAGAGAGACTTAGCCAAAAATGAAAACGCATTTAGTTTTTGCAGCTGCAAACAGACGTTTCTTCTGTACCGTAGTGATGCTGCTGTAGTCCACTCGTCTACTTTCATCGCTGTGCCTCACAGATCTCAGTGGATATCTATCAGAAACCATATTCAAAAAGTCATTAGCGAGCAGATAACATGTCGGATTCAAGGTTTTCTCGCAAAAGAGCTTAAAGTCACAGTTTGGGGAAGTTCAGCACCTGTGTTTGACTTTAAGGGTTTCTTCCTCATGAACACCGTTCATGTCCACCACAGGGCTGATCTTGAAGACGGAGTGGAACTCCACAGGCATGCTCAGACGACAAAACACCATGTCTGCGTTACTGTTCTGTGTCCCAAACGTCTTGTGGGTGACTTTGAGACAAGGAGGGCTGTCGATGGTGCCGTCGATCCTGGTTACCTGCAAACAAACGATGACAATCTTCGCGTTCATCGTCTAGGCCAATTCAATCGTTTTTAACAATTTCACAGTTTCTTCTTTCTTACCGCAATGTGGTTGTGGTCCTTCGGCACGTTGACAAAAGTAGGCAGACGCTTGCTGAACCACATTGTGACCTCTCGATTCATGTTGACGGCAAATGGCTCGAATCCCTCCTGCAAGCCGCACATGGTGTAGTACTTAAAGGTGCTAGCATCCTTCCCGAGGTTCATACGACCCACCTGCGACAGACCGAGGCTACACACTGGAATAAACCCTGCAGGACAGACAAAGGACATAAAGACAAAGGGGGGGAGCAAAGGAGGAGGAGAGAAAGAAGTCTTTAAGAATACACGGCAGGAGGGATGGAACATCAATGCAGCTTTTGCAAAAGGCAATTTACAAGTGGCACTTCAAATACGGCTGATTTCCACACAGGGAGCCGCTCAATTTTAACTTATATCACCACCATGATTGTTCTGGGATAAAGCCTTCTGCTCTACATGTGAAGGCTTTAAAAGATGAGGGCAGGATGGCAAAGACGTGTGCTCAACAGCTCCTCACAGCCACATTCATACACGCTCTTTCTCACCATCCTCAGTTTCAAAGTCCGTGAAGCAGAGTTCAGAGCCCTTGGTGGTGATCAGGATCTCCCCGTTCAGAGTGAAGATCATGGACTTGTCCTCCATGTTGATCATGCAGCCCACCACGTCCCCAGCATGCCAACAGCGCCCAAACAGCCGGCTGCCCATGTTCAGGCAGTGGCCCTGTGCACAGTACAGACACAAGGAATACCATATGGTATACACACAATGTGAGCAACTACTTTAAATGAGCTTAACACCAAATAATTAAATAGGTTTTTAAATACGAAAGAATAAAGGGCGAAAGCCATTTTTCGAGTAGTCTACGTGAACTTCACCAATACGCTGTTGGGATTAACTGAGATTTGGTTGACAGCTTACCCTGTATCCATCAAAGACAAACGCAAGCTCATCTGTGCCAAGCTCCACATCTGGCTTACACCCAGGTCTGGCCCAGCCCACTCTCATGTCTCCACCGGTAACGGCCTCAAATTCGAAGTACCACTTCCCGGTCTTCACTGCGTACGTTCTCTCTACCCTAAAGAAGCGGATCTTATCAATGCTGAGGCGCTCCGAGACTTGTCCTGCTGGGTGAAAGGAGAATAATAAGAAGCAATGGAAATATTAATTGCAAAAACCCAGTGGCTGTAGGTAAAGGCAGCAATTTCATGTGGCTATTCTCTTTCACTCTAAACTGAAAGGAGATGGAAGGCAAAGTCCCATATCAGGACATATTTTTTTATCCTTATTCTTTGTAAGGAGCATTTTATTATGCACTGTATAATTTGAACTTCTGGGCATTTTGATTAGCACACTTTCATGGGTGAAACTCACCGCCTTCCTGGTCCGAGGGCTCGATGTTGTACCCGTAGCCAATCAGAGTGCGGATAGCTTCCCGCAGGCTGTCCCTGTTCGACTTCTTGGTGCGTTCATCCAGCAGAGCATAAGGAACCAGGCGAGGGTTACGCTTACTTTTAAGATCCTGCACGGAGGAGAAGCAGCAAGAGAAATGTTAAAGTTTAAAGCCTTTTTTAAAAACATTCATTTGTCCCACCAGTTGAAAGGCAAATGAAGGGATTTCATTCAGCTGTAAAGCAGATTTGTGAATTTAAATTAGAGTTTTTTTCTTTTATTTATTTCAGGTTTGTTTGATGAGCCTGTAGCTGAAGCTCTGCAGCTGGTTATGTGTCCAATATTACTACTTTATTAGTTAACAAATCCACAAGTGAACTATAGACTGGTCTGAAACTGAGAAGATAACAGACAAAGCTGAAATAGAACAAAATCAGCCTTTCGGTTTACACAATTCCCTGACAAGTAAAAGATCCCCAGTTTGATCCCGGGAGGAGACACAAATCCCAGTGGGCTTTTGTCAGGAAAAGGGTCCGGCATAAAAAAGCTTTGCCAACTCAAACATGCGGAGCTACCCACTGTGGCAACCCCTTGTGAATAAGGGAGCAGGCAAAAGTAGTGTATTCTTCCACATATTAAGAAAACAGATTTTTCTTTCTTTGCAGCATTTGTATTTGATCTGAGCATTTTTTCCCAGCACATTGTATCCGGTTGTTCAGTGATGACGTGACGAATCCTACTTCCGGGTCTAAAGTAGTCTGCGTTTAATATGGCTTTTGTGTTGTTAACATGTTTAATGTTTTGCATTTTCTTCTTTTTGATCTCAAAAAGCTCCTAAAACAGTCAGTGATCACTGTTGACCTCCCTCGGCTTTTATTACCGCTAATCATTTATTTAAGCTCAGTTTTTAAAACCTTAGGATGTAACTACAGCCCAGCCTATGCAGCAGTATATGAATGACTAACCTCGTATTGTGGATGGATTATCTCAGTTGTTCTCCTGGCTGAAGTTTGGTCCTTTTACAGCATCCTGCCATGCGATTACATTTGTTCCTGACCACCGAGAACACTCACGTTAACTTTTATCAGTGGAAAAAAAGTTAGCTTGTTTATATTATGCTAACATAGCTGTGTCGCTAGCGGTCACGTAGCACATCATTATATACCAGCTAGCCCAACTTCAGTAACCCTACAAACGTCACTGCTGTTTAGTTTTCTGTCTTCATTTATGCTGGAAGTGATAACAGAGCTGTACGTTTGAATTTGTTTCCAAAACCCCGCAGTCAGGACATGCTATATTATATTTAGATAGAAGCTAGCGAGCTAACTCCCTGCTAACTTCTAACTCCGTTAAATGTCATAAATTCCGTTTTCATGGATGCCTGGATGTTAAACTCAATTGTTACACCTGGTAGAGCAGAACGCTGATCATTTTATTAAAGATGAAAGACTTTAGACAGTTTTTAACTCTCAGTAATGCCATAGTGATCGTTTGATATATGGACCTGCAGCGGAGTTTAGGCCCAGACACGGCTAGTGACGTCAGACTGAACAACCGGACAGACGTGCACCAGATGTCCAGGAACATTACGTACTTTCTGGCTGAGTAATTTGTACAGACCTCTGGACAATGTAAAGCTGCTGCTCTTAGATTATAGGGATGCACTCATAAGCACTTTAGAGCAACAATGTCTGCTTTTGAATGTACCTGTTCTCTGAGAAGCTATTTTTTTTTAAATCTCTTCAATCAAATTTGAACATTAAAGCATGTGTTTTCCTAGATGTGTTCACAGTGATCTAAGGTTGTTATTCGTCTTTCACTTCTAACCAAACCTCAGCGCTGTTCACATGTCTGGCGAAGGTGTCGATTCTTTGGTGGATTTGAGCATACCTGCTGAATCCCGTATGTCCATCCCTGTTTGATCCGGTCCTTGGCCCACACATTGTGAGCGTTCTCTGCCAGTTTGTCCACCAGCAGCTCCTGCCCTGGAGTCAGTTTGATATCGGACAGGTCCAGAGGGGACGGCTTATAACCATTGGACATCATGTAGCTACAGGAAAAAACAATGAAAAAGGAATTTTTCCCCCAGTTATGGATACAGTTAAACCACAGGGACCAGTTTAGTTACATTTACAGCCTGATGGGAATCTCTATGGCAGTAAACACAATAAATATCCTTTATTTCTTATACTGCTGGACATTTTTGGATGATCTGTGATTGGGTTACCAAATATTTTGATTCATTTCATTTCTCTTACTGTCTTACTATAGAGCGGCCTAGTCATTACTGTCCAATTGTGTGATGTACAATCGATATCATGAGTAGTGCGTGTGCTCGCATCGCTGCTATAATCATACCCACTTACTTCTTAGGGAGCTTTATCTTTTTGAGAGAGTCCTCAGCATTTGGATTCATGTGAACTATACGACAGCCTAAGGCCAGCAGAGTCCTGCAGGGGAAAAAAATAACCACAGTGACCAACAAACTGATTTGACAGTATATGCAAAGAACCAGAGAGGCTGCTGAATGTGTCCAAACAGAGCACGATGGGTTAAATTACGCATGTCCTAATCTGTTACACAAGAAAGACCGAGCAATACCCACGGCAACGAAACGGGCGCCAAGTGAATCACACCTCGTGATCGGACGGAGCGACAGTAAAAGTGAGTTTGATGTCTTTCAGGAACTCGTCCCTGTCACCCAGATGTGTCTCCCAAAGCAGCAGATCAAGATTAATGACGGCATGCATTTATGTTTTTGATTCGAAGAGCATTTATGTAAATCACCTGCGATGGGCCTTTCCACCTTAACCCTACCCCTCCATTTTGCACATTTCTGTGTAAGTATTGAAAGCCTGGTCTCTCTAAAGAAGAGAGGACTACTGGTAGTCTAGAGCAATAGATACTCCATTTATTCATCAAATGGGGCATGACAATCTCAACACAGGCAGGTCATCCTACACGTGGAGCCAGCGTTGCGGAAACCTCTGTCAAGGATGGGAATGCCCACAGCCTTGTAGCTGGTGTGTGTTTTTCCAATAGAGAAAGAAAAGCTAAGAAGTCCTAACAGTGCTAACAACTAAACTACAGCACGTCATCGCTTCAGCTTTACTATGAGATCAGTGAACTGTTAGCTAAACTTGTGATATTCCTCATAGTTTAAATCCAACGAAAAAAGAAAATGCATTATCTGAGAATAATATGTCAGATATGGTTTTTTAGGCTATTTTTATAACAGAGGTGTTGTCCATGAAGACAAAAACAATCCATCATGTTCGCCGTACTTCAGAGTCTCCGTTGACATCTGCAGATTGTAGTTTTTTTCCGTTTCCGGCAGCTTGGAGAAATCCACCAGGCACGGATGCTGCCGCTTATTATCATCCCTTATCTGTGAGGAAAACAGAGAAAAAACACACATATCAAACACCTCCTGACGTTCTCATCATTGCTGTTCAGCAGCTCTGCATTCATATGTACATCAAGTCCTACTAGATCTATGCATATGAGATACACAGCCTCATAACTCATTGTCACTGTGAACTAACAAGGGGGGCGGGCATGTGGTTTAAGTCCTGGGTGCTACTAGTTGCAGTGATTAGACTACTCTAGTGAACATGTTATGAGAGAGGGACAAGAGAGCATGTTTTCTTGGCAGAGCCAGAGAGCTGTATGGCAGGAATACCGAGTGAGAGGCGTAATGCGTCTCTCTCGAGGCTGCGCTTTAAGCCAAATAATCCTTTTGGCAATGCTGCTCAGAGGAGGTGGCATGGCAATGGTGGATGTTTACCAAGAAAACATGCAGGGCTGTGTACAGATATGCAGCTGTTTCCGTGGGTCCAATGAATAGCAGCCAGCTCTTTTGTGAATAGTACAAGAACTATGGGAAATCTCCTCTTTCATATTTACATGCAACCAGTGCTAAATAGCAAAAACAGGTTTATTTTATCTGCTATGTGACCTCTACCACATGTATAACTGACTCCAACTCACTTGGCTATCGCTCCACATGTAAAAAAAAAACAAAAAAAACAACCTTGACAATAAAACTAGTTTATTATTGTTGTTTACCAAATCTCAGACTTGTCTTTGTCCTAAATCAAAGATTTTTCGAGGAGGAGGACAGAGTGAAAGCTTACAAGCTAGCGCAGAATTCTCATGTTGTATTATCGACATAAGAGCTGCGTCTTGTTGCTGGTTTCTTGTTTTTCCTTCCTTTAAGAGCAAAACAGGTCACTTTGGCGTTATCCTGTGGTAACTATACAACAAACCAGAAAGCCATCAGCTAGAATTTGGAGTTAAACAGATGAAACCATAACCGAGTTAAATTTGGACGTGCCTTCTTTTTGACCACTTGTGCAACCGTGACTTACAATAGACCCGAGCAGAGAGTAAACAATACGAACACAGCAGGAGAACTTGAAGTGGGATGGAGCTGAATTTAAATCAGGTACAGTTTTTGTCTTCTGTTGCAGGAGCCTGCTGATTGCACTGCGTACACTGTAATTATAAGCATGCGTTTCCAGCTGACTGTATTGGGAAATACACTAATTTGTTCTTTTAGGGAGTTTAGATGAGAATTTGATATCACTACAGGTGAAGCCAGGAGACTTCAGCTTAAAAAACCTCAAGCATAAGCTCTCCGATGATAAAAGAGCTCAAAAGCTAAGTCAGATATACTTTTGAACTTGCCCCACAGATCCAGACTAGGTGTTTCCCACTGCTTCTGGTCTTTATGCTTGATCAGGCTTGATGCCAGTTAATAATAGAAAACATCGGCTGTTAATCTGGCAATTTTTTGGACATAGCCAGCAGAGGCAAGAATAACACAGACTAACACAGCCTCATCTCAATTTCACATTAATCTTCCAATCTAAGTATAGCATACAATCACATTCTCAGATTCCTATCAGTAGCAGGAGAAAAGATACAACATCTGCTCCGAATATATAGACAGGCCTTTTGATTGGTTTCTGGCTCATAGCGGGTTATGTCATGTGTTTTGATTGACCCTCTGAACATTTAAAGAATTAGAAACTCCATCAGTTTTTCTTTGAAAAGGAGAAAAACAAAAAACAAAATGCAAATTTTAGTCTGGGTTTATTGAGGTGATGAAATTGCCAAGACATCCTGTTCTGCCCTTTGGGTGAAACAACAATTTGTAATTCATGACTGACACTAGAACACAGACACAATGACTCTGCTACCTACAAACAAACTGGATGTGAATGAAGGATGTAAATGAGTGGCGTGGAAAAGCGCTGAATGTGAACAATGACAGTGTTCTTTTTCCACTTACCCTCTTTTTGGTGTAAACCGCAAATTATAAAAGAGAAAGCAAGATGACACACAAGCCTCTGTGATGGTAAGTTGTCACACTCATCGAGAAAAAATTGTAATTGTCGTGTTTATTTCTCCACAAACATGGAAAACGGCATGGAGTATGCTTTTTATCTTTTGATCCGAGCGATGAACTTGTAGGAGAACAACATAAGCAACTAAATAACAATCTCATTAACAATCTAACCCTTACCTTGCCATAAGACCAGCCAAGCTCAATCTTATTCATGCCCCAGAGCTCATGGATATTTTCAGCCAGCTTGTCCCGAACCTTCTCCAAATGAGGCGGCATGACAATCTGAAGGAACAGGTAAGCAAATGAGCATTTTCCAAAAAGTTGTGCAAACTATAGAATGCAAAAAACTCAGTAGTTGAAACAAAGTAATGCAATTCTTTTGGAAAAATTAAACAAATACACAAGATGCATCAAATTCAAGATGAGCATTTTTTCAGTTGATTTGCATTCTTTTACATGTCACACTGCATCACAGCCTTTGTGAAAAAGGGGGCGTTTTTCTCATGATCACCATCCTGCACGCCTCCTGTGAGCTTACCTGGCTGGTTTCCACAGGTGTGGGGATGAAGGAGGCCTGCGACATGAACTGGGTGGTGCCCAGCAGATCTCGAACTCCGTCCACATCTCTCTTATACTCTTTCACCGGCTCCACCTTCATCTTCTCTTTTGGCAGCAGAGCCTCATAACACGGTGCGTAGCTTGATGGAGGCAGGAACTTGAAGTCACCGTGCCGTCCGCCCAACAGGAAACGAACCCTAACCAGAGAAAAGTTGCTCACGTGACTTGGCTTATTGCAATGTTTTACGTGCACACTAAAAGAAAATTAAATGCTGTTAATAAAAGAAGCGACTAGTGAAAAGAAAACTAATCCTCTACTTTTATTCTTAACTCTCTTAAACAGGTTCTACTCCAATGGGGACACGTTTAGTTCTGTGAATGAAAAAAACATTGCAAAACCGTCTCTCGAGGCTCCTCAAAATAGCAGTTCAAGTAGTAGCAGTGACGCAACCAAGCTCATTCTCACTGCGGCCCTCAATTATTAAGCACTGAGGATGTGTGGCTGTCATGTTCTGGCACGTTTAAGTCCGTGGAGACGTTCACCCTGTTCACTGGGCCAATTCCAAGCTTCCACACGCTCACGCTCTGCTGTGACTGGTCAACACAGTGTTAGCTGTACAATCACCCGACCAATGAAAGAGTCAGATCAGACCTTGACAACACTTCAACTACTAAAAAGGACAAATCTGTTCCAAACAGCCTGTTTTATGAAATTGTAGACAATTTGGATTCTTTCACTCGGTCTGTAATAATGAAGCAGCTCAAGGGTCTTTGCATGTTGAACCTCTTTGTTATTATAAGCTGTGAGGTTGGCATCAGGACTCGTCCCCTGTCTGGTTTGTTCTTGTCACACCAGGTGTGCTGGGCTGATGTAGAACTTGCGATCCTAAGTCTCTCCACTCTTTTCAGTCACCAATCTCATGCACTATTGAATCACGTGTCTCTCTGGAATGTCTGGAACTCCAGAGTTGTGAAAACCTTTCAGACACATGTGCCCGCTTCAGCTTGGAACCTCAGAAACACATTTTTTGCCTTCCAAATCACTCCGGGTACTTTACTGTTCACTTATATTGCCATATTTGGAATACTGTGTGGAAATCTGGGGAAATACATACAAAACTTCACTTCAACCACTATGTAAAATTCAGAAAAAAGCAATCAGGATGATTACTAAAGCAGGATTTAGAGAGCACACTAACATTATGTTCTTGAAATTAAAAATTCTGAAGTTTATGGATCTTATAAAATATAAAACTGCAAAAATTATGTACAAAGCCAGATACAATATGTTACCAGGAAATGTACAGAGGATGTTTTTTGACAAAGAAGGGGACTATGAATTGAGGGGGAAATTAAATCTGAAGACTCTTAAAGCACGGACAAAGGTTAAAACCTTTTGTGTTACTATTTATGGGGTAAAACTGTGGAATAGTTTTACTGTGGACCTACAGCAATGCTCAAGAATTAGTCAGTTCATAAAGATGTTTCGAAAACTGCTTTAGGAAGAATATGAAACTGATAAAGTTGATCACCCATTGTGTGTATATATATACTAAATTGTATCTAAATTATATCTATCACTGTAGCTATGTTTATACATGTTCTCCTTGTTTATTGTGTGGGGTAAGTGATGATGGGAATTAGGTGAATAGTGGCATTCAATAAAATGTTGAGCATGGGGTAGGGATTAATAAGTATGTTATACTTCTTCCTACTCCATTTCAGACCTAATAATTGTCATTTCATGTCATTTAGACTTTGTTTTATTTTTTTTTATTTTGTTTTATCTGAGCACATACGTGTGTGTGTGTATTTACATATATATTCGTATTTGTAAATGCAAGTATGTGTAGTTGTGTATATATTGGGTTTTTTTTCTGTATATGTCTGAAATAAAGATACAATACAAATACAAACCTGTAAAGGAGAAGACTCACCTGCTCACCTGCCTGCCCACTCTCCACCGATCCACCCTACTGTGGAAACTAGCCTCCTCCCCCAAAGCACCTCCCACTCAAATAAGACCATTTCCAGGTTCCACAATCCAGTCCACAAATCACGACCTCCGGTTGAACCATTGCTAACTCTGTTCCTCATCCTCCCCAGACCTCACATGCGCACGCTCAGTCCCACAACTTCCACCACATTAGATATGCTTATTCGCCAACTTGAAAATAAACACTTGATACACACAAACTCCCATCTGAGCGCATTTTCTGAGTCCATGCCAATCCTTAGTATGGCTCAGTGTTTCTGAGTGTAGAATGCATTGACCGAAGATGAAACGCTTGTAAAATAAGAAACATATTTCATGATCTAAAAGGTTATTTAGGCTTCCAATCAACAGCAAAGACTAACAAAAAAACATGAAACTGACCAGTGACCTCTTGAAGGGGCCAATGAATCATTAGTTGTCTAATCACTTATCTTTGTTCTTTGGTCAACTCTGTTTTAAACATGTTACATAAATACATTTAACCTTTAACCTTTAAACTAACAGAAACAACCAATCCTCTACTTGCTCCAATTTTGCACCAGGTGCAAAGTAACAGCAAGCTGTCACAAGAAAACACTAAAATCCCTTAAAAAGGAACTGTTTAATATTTCAAGCAATTCTCATGCAGCATGTTGGCACATGAGCGTGTGTGTGAGTGGTAATAAACTCCTTATCTAGCTTCTGTTAACCAGCGTAACAACTGGGTCAGTAACACACATTGTTCAATTAATCTTTTCTGCACGTCAGATAATACAGACAGTGTGAGAACAATGACGCTATTAAAAGTGACATCATTTGTGGAAAAAAATGCATGAAAATGATTTGAGAGACGGGGAAATCAAGCGGAGCGTTGCGCCTTTTTCTTTCCTTTTCTTAGCCACACAGATGAACCACTTTTTTTTTAAATGAATGATGATTGAACTCTGACGTTTTTTTAAAATAAATTCATTTTCTAATATTTAACATGACCAAACATTGTGGCAGGTGTCTCAGAGGGAACGTGGCAAAAGGCTACTGTGCTCTTCAAAGTCGGAGTCGATCATGGAATTGTGGGAAAACTGCTGGAGCTTGAAATTCCATTTTCAAGTCACATCAATCACACTATCAGTGGTCACCATGGAAACAGAATTTTTTTCCTGTTTTTTAAGCCGCGTCTAATCTAAAAGCCTCGAAGACAAAATGAAAGTCAGAATATAAAGATAGAATTTTTAGAATATATAAATATGAGTTTTTTCTGCCTGTTAACGTCTAATAAAGCATATGAACAGAAAAAATACACACTCACTTGACACCTGCAGAGAAACTGACAACAGGGAAGAAGAGTCCGTCTGTGTTGAAATTTTCAAACATGCCCTGGACGGGCTGTCCGTTGATCCTGAAGGATATGCTGGGGGCTCCAAGGTCCAGGCAGCAGCTCACCACGTCCTCTGAGGTCAGAATGTGCTGGTTCATAGACGCAACCGCCCGCGGGATACGACCTGATCGGGACACACGCACAAACTGCTATGTGAAATACGACCTAGTGAGTTGTGCTGGCACAAATCACACCTCTACCTCCCTCTCTCACACACACATACTGTTGGATACACACATTTGCGCACAATGACACAGACTCTGGGCAAGGAGATCGTCCCTGCAGGGCACTGGTTCTGTCTAGACACAACTTGGCTGTAACCCAGGGTTACCGCTCATCTTCTAATGCTTTAGTTACTCCAGACACTGGCTTGTCCCACCCACCTGACCAGAGGTGGAGTCCATCAAAGCCGTACGAGTAGAGATCATCACCAACTCCATTACCTCCCCAGCCCTCTCCTCCTCCCGGGTAGGGTGCATAGCCTTTTGTGTTCGCCCAGCCGATTCTGAGGTGGGAGGGCTCGCTGGTCACAAAGTGGTCCACCTGGTCGATCATGAGTTCATAGTACCACTTCTTGTACTGAGCCGAGCCTTCACTCACGCCCAGGAAGATGTTCGGTCTCATGCTGGCAAAGAAGTACAATGTGACATCACCACCAGAGTTACATTTTTAATTACAATATTGTACTTTTCACTTAAAAAAAGCAAATTGCAACATTCCATACAAAGTTATTTAACTACTAAGATAAAAAACAAACAAACAAGAGATTAAAAAACATATAATGATTTCACAAAAGATCCTCACCAGATTAATAAATTGAAAGTAAGCTTTAGACTCTAGAGAAATAACTGTGGGCTGAGTTATCAGAGAAGCAAGGAGGAGAAAGATAGCAAGATAAATAAATGGCTCTCTAACCTCTGGACATCATTGACCAGCTGGGTTTGCAACAGCAGATCTCTCTTGGGCAGCAAGTGATCGCAGATGAGGTTCTGATTGGTTCGCACAGCTACGCCATTACACACACACAGTGAACAGAGCACATCTAGTATCTAAAAAAGAAGGTGAAGGAGGTAGGGATAATAAGCAACACCATCTAATGGAAGACCATAACAGCACTTAACACTCACTAATGATAACACGTTTACTTCATTTTCCCTATTATACCCCAGATGTGCATCTGCACCTGAAAATGACTAATTATACTTCACTGTCCAGGATGCTGCCGGAGGGAAAGTCCCTTTATATGCAACCACTGCATAATTACTCTGCGATTGTTACTGGGTACAAAAACATGTTAAAGAATACCCTTTTGATGTTAGCTTAACAAAGCTGTAGAACTAAATGGGCCAGGATGCTCAGCCAAGGGTGACAGCATAGAACACCTACGCTTTAGCATTGACCTTTTTCTCCTGCTTCCACTGCAAAACGGTACAGTCGGGCTGATTTACGACCCAGGCCGGCTCCTGATCTTATTTCACTGTTAAACAGACTGTTTCGTGTTAGGGGCACGCGGCTACGAAAAGCTCCAGGAGCCTTCTCAACAAGAAGAACCCCACTCATCTGTACAGTATGTACAGCTAATAGCCAGCAGATGGTCAGCTTAGCATGGAGACTGTGGCAAAGAGTGTTGCTCTTTCCAAGTTAGGTACACAAGCACCAGTGAAGTTCACATGTCGTGTGCTTCAACTGTTGAAAAAAACATTAAACACCAAGTTAATTTGCAGTTTTTATTTGAATGCTTTGTTCTAGTGCACTTCTTAGCAGGAGTAATTTGTTGTGCAGCCAGTCATAAGTCATAAGACAACTTCAATTGGTTGCATGTTATTGTGACATATTCATCGTACAGACACATAAACAAACAAAGAAAACATCACATTATTCCTTTATGCTTTTATTGGGGTTTTACATTTTTTTTCTGGTATTACTTTGTAAATCAATCTAATTTCAATGTATTTTATTTGAAAGTTTAGTATAATTATACTTGCCAACAACTACTTACAAAAGGAAGTACACAAAAAAAATGGGGTAACGAGTCAGGTTTCTACAGGGAACAAAGCAATAATTATACTGTAAGTAATTTTAATCAGTCTAAACCGTGGGTGGGCAACTCCAGGCCTCAAGTGCCGGTGTCCTGCAGGTTTTAGATCTCACCCTTGGGTCAACACACCTGAATGAAAGGATTAGTTCATTACCAGGCCTCTGAGAACTTCAAGACATGTTGAGGAGGCAATTTAGCCATTTGAATCAGCTGTGTTGGATCAAGGACACATCTAAAACATGCAGGACACCGACACTCGAGGCCAGGAGTTGCCCTACCCCTGCTCTAAACCATATTTTATAATAAAGAAAACAAGACACAAATTCCATTGTAAGTAATTTTAAGTAATTTCTTGGTAATTTTGTGGAAAAACAACCAATATTTCCCCATCTTACATAAGAAGTGTGCTGTACATTTTGGTGGGTATGGAGTGGTTTAACCTCGCCTAATGTCCCAAGTGTACTACAGGAAAGTAAACAGTCCCTTTATGAGTAAACAGTGATTGTGAAAGGAAAACAAAATTAGTTAGACTTGGCTCCATCATCACGAAGGTCACATAGACCTGCAAATTTTAAAGGTATTTTTTCTTGTAGTTTCAAATAAAATACACATAAAAATTCAATTTCATTGCAGTCACGGGCCGTATTATAAAGTGTTACGCTTTTTCTTAACATAAATTGCTGTTCTTTGTATTGCATAGTTATTTTTCAACATGTGCATAACCCAGATGTGTATTTCACCGTGTAGCAACAACACTTACTGCTTACCTTGTGGTTGCGTCCATGCTTGTACAGCAGCGATATGATGGATTTAATGTGTCCTTTCTGGATGATATTGAGCGCCTCGGGGCTCTCGATTAAAATGCAGTGCAGAACTTCCAGAATCCCTGCACAGCCGCAAAATTCATCAATTACTTAACACTCGCAAAAGACACACCAAAGGACACTCGTCAAAGACGCATTCTGTCCGCACAGAGCAACAGAAAACCCTGCTGGTGCACTCCTTACTGCACATTTAAAAAGTAAAAGTCGCTATTCCCATGATTTCAGCCAACAGTGTCACCTTTCAAAAAAAGACTCCTGTACCTGTTAAAGAATTTTAATAGTTCTGCGATGTTGCACAAAAGCTCTCTCACACTGCTGTTTCACTGCAGGCTCATGTGTATGTGTCAGAATGCTAATGAGTGTACCTGAAGAGGACTCCAGTCTCTCCAGCTTGCTCACCAGCCAGTCCAGGTTGTTGGAGAACTGTGTGCAGTTGTTGCGGTTTCCTCGGATTAACGCAGCTGCAGGACACGAGGAAAGTGTGCACGAGTCAGCGCATTGCTTAATGTGACGACTTACACAACAGAAAAACAATGTCACGCAAAGGTGAACACTTTGAATTCATGCCCAAAGCCGGTTAAGGAAGACATTGTGCTTTGACACTCTTAAACATATTAGTTTTAGAAGATGCCTTAGAGAGAAGGTGGGACCAGACATAAACATATGAGGACAAACACACCCACATGTACGTCCTAGCATGAAAAAAACAGGGTCATCCGATGCAGGGAGACAAAGAAGAAAGGAGGGAGGCATCCCAAATCCACTTAGCGCTGCGCTCAACCAGGTATGTGAAGAAGGGGGAAGGGGAACAGAGAAAGAGAGATGTGACTAGAACACTAATATGAGTCAGCAGGTGAAGTCAGTGTAAATAAGAGCGTGAAGGACATCCTTGGAGGGCAGAGAGGGCTTCAGTGTGGCGAGATGAAAGATAAACTCTACATACGGGCTATCTCAGCTTAAGAATGAAACTCATTTCAAACATGACAGGAAGAAAATCGTGCCTGCTCACAATTTTCTGCTCGTAAATGGATCTTTTTATGTGAAAGCTGCTGAAATAACAGTCGAGACAAACATTGTACTCATCAGATGGAAGATGGCAGGATATACAGACAGAGAGGAGGGAAGCAAAAAAAAAGCTTTTTCCTGCCAGGTCATTTTACTGAGATACGTCCTATATATGACGGAGCATATGGATGCAGTGCAAGAGGTTATAGTGAATTTGAAAAGGAGGGGTGATGACACTGGGCAGTAGGAACACAGAGAGCAAAACAAAACAGAGAACTGAGAGGACAGAGATGAAAATTGACATTAGGCAGCTAGAAAGAAATGAGGTCAGTGGGAAATACCCAAACACTCTGTGTGTGTGTGTGTGTGTGTGTGTGTGTGTGTGTGTGTGTGTGTGTGTGTGTGTGTGTGTGTGTGTGTGTCTGAGATGACTGATGTTGTTGGGTTGATGCCCTGGCATTGGGCCGCATGCCACCGAGCCATTTCTGCAACAATGTGTTTGTCTGTTTTGTTTTTGGAGTATTAGAAAAGTGTATTTATGGTTCATGTGTCTTCAATTCAGTTTTATTTATACAGCATCAATTCACAGCAACAGTCACAGAAAGGTGCTTTATACTGTGATGCAAAGAGCCTAAAATTATGTGGAGAAAACCGCTGTGATCAACCATCTGGAGACAGTGGGACGGAAGAACGCACTTTTAAAGAGGAAGAAACCTCTGGCAGAATCTCAGAGGTTTCTGCCGCATCCTGTGTGTCAGTGTGCAAATGTGAATCTGAACTTTCAATTTTAAGATTAATTGCAGTTGGCAGTGAGTCTGTGTGTGTATTTGTGTGTGTGCTGTTAAGACCAGCATCTCACCCAGCAGCTCATACAGCAGGTTGAGAATGTCTTTCCAGGCCGCTCCAGCCTCCGAGCCCGCGCACTCCCCAAAATGTGCGGCGCTGTTATAGACGTTCAGTCGGTCAATACAGTTGGACACCAGAGTCAGCATGCCCTAAAAAAGAGGCAGTGACACATGTCACATGACCCACCACATGTCACTGGTATAAGAGCTTCCTCTGATGAAATCTGCCCCCAGTTTTCAGTTAGTGTAATGCAGCTTCATGATGGTCTTGTACTGGTTTATTCTACAGACTTGAAATACCTGAGACCTGATATGCTAAATGGAAAGTGTTCCAGTTATTGTGACAAGCTGACCTTCGAGATTAGAATTAAGATAGAAATGTGCTCCTTTAGTCCCCCATAGAAAGGTACATAAGATTAAAAAATCCTTAAAAGATATGTAACTTGCAAAAATCAATACTCTATGTGTCGATAATCTTCAGATATATTGCAATCAAGTCTCTTATTTTATGGTCTCTCGAAGACATTTTGACACAGTTATGCTGTTGTATCCTGTAAGATTTAACCTGCTTTTCAGTGGGTGACATCATAGGGTCCCTCAGCGAGGCAGTTGACATTTTATAATTGATGAAAGCAATTTAGAGCCTAGAAGCTTAGCAGAAAGCTCAGTGCGCTCATGCCAGCCTCAGGAAAACTGCTGACACCGTCATATAAAGTGCGTCCAAATACAGGATGCCATTGAAACAAACCACAAAGAATCAATTGGTTTCGCTTTTTCACCTCCTTCTGCAAGTTTGCCACTACTGCTAGCTTAATCACACGTGCACTCATTCACTAAAAGTGTCCCAATTGCAACCACGTTGAGATTCTTTTGCTCTGCCTGACTGCCTCGCGAGCTCTTTTTTACTAAACCTTCCTTGATGGATGAACTCACTTCCTGCTTGAAGAGGTTCTGTCTGTTTTTGAGCGAGCGCAGCTTGATCTGCCTTTCTTCGTGCTCCAGCTCGGCATCGGGGAGCTGGAAATAAGTGATGAGGTCATTAAGGGTTTGGAGCACCTCCTCCACGGGCAGAGCGACCAGTGCCCTGTTCTTAACACCCAGACAATCCAGGTCTCTGGGGGAAGTAGACAGAAAGAAAAAAACTCAATCACACATTTAACACTACTTGCCGTTTCTCAAATTCTCTCATTCATTCGAGGAAACAAACCATTGCTAAAGATACGACGACTGGGAAGCTGAACAGACTTGAGGAGAGGCAGTGATGACTAACACGATCTTTAACCCAACGGTTCATTCATGCTGAAATGCTGATTTCCGCTGGCCTGCTAAAAATAGCTCTAATCCTATGCATGGGAGCGGTGTGTGTGTGGTGGTGGTGATGGTGGGGGCTGACAGATTCCTGCCCCTAAGTCTGACCCAGGAGACAGCAAGCCCTCTGATAACAAATACAGGCAATGGAAGCATCCACGTATGTGCTTCATAGCAGTGATGCCACTGCATTTCTATTTGGAAACATGTGGCTGGTCCACTGAGTGAACTGCATGGGGCACTGGCACCCCACTCAGACAAAACCCACAGGCCCCTCTTGTTACATCACGAGTTATATCACACCTATGAGTCTGTGGGCTTCGAAAATAGCCTTCAGATATAATTTGCCGATGTTGGAATGTCTTTATCATCAGGCGTAATTACGCTAAACCATCATCAACGTGGGTGCTTATGAAACTTGTCCCAGTGACAGGACATTTTGCAGATTACCCTAATAAAGTGGCGAAAGACAAATGTGGGCTGCAATTTGGTTTAATTGGCTAATTTGTGCAATCACATCCCTGTGTGCTGAAGTGAGCAACGGCACCGTTTTGTCACCGTGTAGCGTACCTGATGAATCGCTTAAAGAGAAGCGTGGTGTTGCGGATGATGCGCGCGGCGCGGGACTCCTCGTGCTGACAGCGCTGGAGGGTCAATCCGTCATCCATGTGACCTTCAGAATGCAGGCATGCCTTGAGAGGACGCCACAGGGCGAGAAAAGGGCGAGAAACATTGCCATGAGACGATATAAAGAAATGAGTAAAGAAATGAAGGAGGAGAACGCACTGAGCCACAGTGTCTGGAACACAGGTGCTGACACTACAGGCCACCTGGCTGTGTTTACATGCCGCACGCACACCCCCTCTGCAACAGTAGCCAGGAGACGAGGTCTATATTTAGCAGAGGCAGAGATATGAGATGCAAACTAACAGAGGATCATCTTAACTCAATCAAGTCATTACTCTCGAAATAATTATCCACTCAAAGGAGTGTGATTTATTTATTAATGCTCCTTGTTTTCTCCATGTGCCTTGCATCTAAAGACAGAGCAGTGTGCGCTCGCGTATGTCGCCACTCACTCTTCTCTTGAGGGGACCCAGACGAGCAGATTTGACATCGGGCGCCTGGTACGAGAGCCAGAGACCCGCGGCCACGTGCATGATGAAGCAGATCGAGTCCCCGTATTTAATCTCAGCCACTCCCATTCCCTCGATGTCGCGCTTGGGGCTCTGCTCCAGCTTCTCCTGCACAGAAAGGAAGGAAAAGAGACCCAGATTTGCTCTTAATCAAACCACGACCAAATATTAGCTGCATCTACAACTTAAAGCTCTCCGCCCATCACAAGCAAGAAGGCTGTATTTGTTTTGCTTTTAGGATTAGATGTAAATAATGTAAATCAAGTCAGCTGCTTAACATATTCTGCAAGACATGCTTCAGATCCACATTGGAAGGGGGTCAGTAATTGGTTCAGCATCACTATTCATTTCAAGAAACTATATTGAACAGAGTAGTTAAACGGTCGCTTCAGTTAGAGTCGGCAAGTTCAGCTAAATTAACCTCAATGGTGTCGTTTTCGCTCGTCCAATAATTCTTGCAATTTTCATTGTCCTTGAAAAAGCTGTGATTTTCCAGCCCAAGGATATTTGGCAGTTCATTCGTAAAAGGTTAATAGGTGATCCTTCATAAAGCCTTCTTGCTGGTGTTTAAATGGGAAAGGGTGTGGCTGATCCTGTATGATGCAGTTCATTTCTGTGTGCATGTGTCCTTACCTTAGAGGCTCTGAAGCAGAAGGCCGTTGCAACGGTGTCAGACCTCTCCCGATCCTGAAGCACCAGCCCCCTGTCCTCCGTTAGAGCCAGGTAGTGACCGGTGGTCAGGTGCCGTAGCCGGAAGGGCTGACCCCAGCGGATGTGGCTCCCGCTCCAGCTGTCAACGCCACAACCGCACATTAATATTAAGCATACACAAAAATGTTCAGTTCACAAACCCAGGGAGATTTGCTAATTAGCTGATCTAAAAAAAACTGCTGCCAGCTGTTAATTATCTAGTAGATATGAATTGAATCAGTTGGAAACGGATGAAAACATTTTTGTAATTATGCACCTTTTTTTTCCTTTTTAGGAAACAGGAAAGTCTAAACAAACAGCATCAAAAACATGGCAGAAATCAAAGGGGAACGGCAGCAAAGACAGAGGGAAAGAGAAAGAGGGGATAAGGCAGAGGCCAAAGTGCAGCAGTGAGGAAAGGAGAACAGATAAAATGGAAACAATGAACAAAAGACAGAAAAGAAAGGTGGAAAGGACAGCGATGAACTAAACAAAAACAAAGGAGAGAGTTACAGGAAGAAAGGCAACAGATAAAAGATCACATGAAACACAAAACCACCTGATTCGGAGTGGCTCCAGCCTCCACAAGGACCTCGCCTTGGCACCAGCTTTACCCGTCTCATAGTTGACTATCCTGAGGATGAGAGAGAAGCATGAGTGTGTGTGTGTGTGCGTGGGCAGATGCTTTAACTGTCTAGCTGCCACGGACACTCTCAAGGTCATTCATCCCGGCCCTCTCTCCTCTCATTTGTCACACTGATATTCACAGACAAGATGTTTGACTTTGGCACATAAGCACGCTGTTTTTACTCTGCCGACTGCGGCGTCACATCCTTCAAACACAGACGAGTCCCGATAAATCGCAGCTACGCCGTCTCTCAGTGATATGGGTGACTAGGTCCCAAGATAAAAGAAATCGCTCATCGACCCCTTGGTGACAGTTTGGAGTGCGTTTGATCAGCCCCAGAAAAATGTGAGACCTCTAAAAAGCACGCTCCATCTGTGAAATATCAAGGAGTAAAAGCCAAAGCTAGAAATTAGAATTAAATCTAATCCTGCTCCGGTCTAAAAACAGAAACTGTGTGCACATCGTGTGTATCACAGAGGAAGACGCACACATCTTTTGGCACCTGGCTGAATGTGTACGGGCCCGTGTAGTGCCCGCTGTTTTGACCCACTTCAGGCCCAGTGTGCCATTATTCAGCGCTCTGCCTTATGTGAGTTGGCACCAAGCAGCTATGCTGTAGGTAAAAATAACACCGCAGCCATTTTGGCTCCCGTGGGGAGGGGGGCGGGGGTTACACTGGTCACAGAGCGTGGTGGAAACAGAGGGCTGGCAGCTCCATTAGCTTCTCATGTGCTGTGTAACTACTTTAGCTTTGCCCCTGCGATGCTGTGTTAGGCACCTCTGCTGCTCTTCACTCTGGTCTGATCCCGGGATTGTAACAACCTCGTCATGTCCGTGGAACAGCCGCATCACGTGACCACCTAACAGGTAGCCTATTGGAGAAGGACAAAGAAAAGATTTGGCATCTCAGAGATGAAATCAGGAAAAATAGACAATCCATATCACAGAGGTTTAAGTGTTTAACTGCCATATTTAAGTGTTTTACCCATTTTTAAATACAGTTAGAAACATTAAACTCGTTGCAAATTTAGCCACTGTCACCTGGATTTGACTGAATATGCAGAAAATTCAAATTATATGGGCTGCAAAATTCATCACAACACTGTCTTCAAGTATATTTGTCTCTCTTTTTTACCTGAAGGTATATCAAATGATTATGTAAAGTCTCTACCTTCTTCTATGTTGCTACCAGAGCAGATGGGATGGACGTTCCACAGAGTCTGCATGAAGGAAGCGTCCACCTGGATGTTGCCACTTGAGATGGATAAATGCTGCAGGAAAGAGCACATCCAGCTTTCACTTTTGTGTACAACTACAGAAATATGCAAGTGACAGCACTGTGATCTTATGAGCAATCAGCAATGTATCTACATCTTTACGAGCCACATGTTTGATTTGGCAAAACCTTCACATCAGATGCCCTACCTGACGTGACCTCCCCCATTTATGTGAGCTTGGGATCGACACTAGGAGTGCACTTGCTTGTGACCTGGGTTTGTAATGCATGATTGTATTGATTCAACTTGAAAAGGATGATGAGTTGTCAGTTGGAGCTTGAAAGTCTATTACCACTGATGCAGAAGAAGACTCCAATTTATCGATGAGCGCTCAGGGATACACAAACAGATTATAATGTAGAGAATATGTGTGTGTGTGTGTGGTTTCCACAGTGTTTGTGCATCCAAAAAACAAATTTTGTGGCAGCTGTGTCCTGATCATCCTCCTTCCCCAGAGTCTCCTGCAGCCCTCTCGGTGCTTGTGTGTCTTCACATACCACAGTGTGTGTGACAGCTGGGACAGACTACCAGATTGGCATTGCTGACTGTAAGGCGATAGTGGTCATCTGTCCGTGCCCCCAACTGCCGTGGGGCTGTAAGCACCGCCTGGCTGCTGTCACAAACTTCACGGATCATGGAGAACATGTTTCCCACGGTTAGCGTCCGAGTCCGTGTGCTCAGTGGGCAAAGTTAGTCTAAAAGTGAAAGTTACCCGCTGCTGAAAAAGTTAGAATCATAGCTGCAGAGGAGAGGAATGTTTGGGCCAGAATGATTACGTAGGAGCTTGATTTGAAAAGGCACTGGAAGCAAAGAAATCATAATCCCCCCCAGAGATCAGACGTGATGCAGTGCAGATCAAATTTTGCTTAATGTAATTGTATGCATTTTTGCAGTCATCTGGAGGGGGAAAAAAGTTGTTGCTTTTAATGTTAAGCCTCCAGCTGGAGAGAGGTCACGGAGAGAGCTGCAGCATGTGGTAACAGGATTGCTATAATCTGAAATTTTGCCACATCAGGGGAGTAGAATTGATGCGCTCCTACCAAGACCTCTGTGTTATGATCACTCAAATGCACGCACACACACACATACACACCGGCAAACACTAGACTTACAAGGTATCGCTCTGAGGACACGCTGACGAGGATGAGGTCATCGCCGATGCGTACTTTCTCTCCCTCTGATCTCTGCTTGGAGGCTGGATGGATTGTCCACCAGCAAGCCTCACCTGCAACAGTAAGCGCACGCATACACAAACACGTTTCTTCTATATTTTTAATCAAACACCACTGCCCAAATACCCCCTGTAATTACTAATATTGTCGCAGTGGGCTGAAGATGAGGGCACATGGGTCACCGCAGCAAGATTTTCAAGTGAAATTGAGGCGACTGCTCATCGAGCGTATCACATGATGCAATTAACAAGTGCAAACAGAAGTGGGTCCAGGTATCAGCCTGCCACACATGAGGGTGTTAAATATTCTGCACAGATGAAATCATAGCTGACAACAAGAAGCACAAAGTAAGTGTACACTGCTTCACTGTGGGAGGGGGGGTATCAACTGAGATTCTGAAAAGACAAACAGTGAAATTCACTCGCAAACAAACGAAGAGCGGGAAGAAAGATAAAGAGGGGACTTTCAGACAGCGAAGAGGAGGTTAGATAGATTTAAAGAAGCAGACGGAGGCGGAACAAAGACGGAGAGAGACAGGCGTAGCGACAATGACAAAGGGAACGGAGGAAGATAAAAGGGAACTGCACCGGAGCTTTTATTTACCTGTTGAATCCTCCTGCAGGCCGACATCAAAGGAAAGCTTATCTGTCTGTGACCTTGATGTCTTCAAACAGGCCAGGTACTGTGGTCAACACACACATCAAACCACAAAAGACAGAGCTGTCACACGCTTCCTGTATTTGACAAGGGTCATTTTTGATATACCGTATAAATCAACCGTTATAATCTGTCGTGGTTTGTTTAGCGGGGATTGTTTGAGATCTCTCACCATAGAGCTGAAGGAATGCCGCAGGAGGATGGCGTGTCCGTACAGCAGAGTCTTGTGTCCGCCACTCTGCGCTGCCTATAGAGACGATTCACAAACACATGTACACAAGCGCATAGTTACATGTCAGCTCAGTGTTCTGTCAGAACAACCCCAGTGGTCTCCCTCCAACCGCTTCAATCGAACCTCTGACACTGAATGTTGACCTCATCGACGACTAGGGTGACCTCAAGCTGGGGGCACGCATCTCCTGGGGAGGGTTTGCACCCAGTCTCTCCAATGAACACATGCAATCTGCTCCTGTATCCGTGAGTGAGCAGGATACGGGCTCATCTTTCCAGCACTCCAGCTACAGGAATGTGGGAGGATGCACACTGTAAACTACTGTCAGTCTCTGGATGCAATGTCAGTATTAGCAGACAATGACTCCATCGCCTTGGGGATTGGGTTAAGATGCAGGAGGGGGAACAATTAATATATCTATTGGGAGAAATGCAAAAGGGGGTGTTTTTTTTTTCTCTTTGGCAATCAACTCCCATGTTACTCACCTTCCTTATGAGCCTCTAGGAAGCATTAAGGTAAGAAAGAGTGTTATTATTCAGAAAAGAGCTACTGTTCTCCTGAGCCTGTCTGCTTTAGGTGGTACAAATTTAGGGCCACACACAGCTGTTACTTATTTAAAGGAATGAAGAAAAAGAAGCTGACAATCTTTTTTTGTGTGTGTTTTACAGTGAAGCCACTGGAAAACAAATATTTTCTACAAGCCAAGCAGGATACTAACTATACAGTATGTTTCCAGCAAAGCTGAGTTTATTCTATGCAATTTTACAAAATTGTAGTTACGTAATATCCAAGCGCTATGTGAATCATGGCTCGTTTTATAAAATCATAGTGTGGTCCTACATCTTCTTTTGCCGCGTTTCTATTTCTCTCTCTATCCCCCTCAGTTGGCTACTGGGACAATAGCGGGCCTGTGATTTGATGCAGTTGTGTTCTGCAGACTGCAGTACTGGCTTTCAGGCTTCTTCTGTGCTGCTGGTAACTGCTCTAAGCTGGCTGAGGGGCTGAGTCTAATGCAGTGAGGCATGCAGCACTGCAATCACCACAGCGGATAAACCCCAAACTCACTTTCCTGTCCCAATGACGGGCTGTGCATGATCAGCAAGAAAAGTTATTTTCTAAATGTAGAGACACATTGCAGCAAAAACGTAATATAACTTAAGCATGTGAAAAGAGCAAAGCTGTTATAACCCCTGGATGAATGAACCATATGGGAGAAAACTTTTGAATGATGCTGTCTCCAACTATAGATCACAAACCGCCGTATCCAGTGCCAGAAATAATTATTATTTGATCCAATGCTGAAACTGCAATTTTGTTCATTTACGTAGAAATGAAAAGTCTCAGATTTTCATGATAGAGAGCAACTACAGAAAAAATACAATACTCAAAAGTTATAAATCAGTTTCCACGTCATTTAATATTTGATCTCTTACAATCCAGCCTGCCTCCAACAGACTAGGTGTATGTCCATGTGGCACACAGATTACAATCAATTAATCAATCAATTACAGATATTCTGTTACCTTCACACCAAGCTTGGGCAGCTGTTGGTTTGGTTATTCAGAAATAGAAGAAATATAAAATAACTATCAATCGCCCTGAGTCTGGAACTCCATGCAAGATCTTGCCTCATGGGATGAGGATAATCATGAAAAAGGCAGTGTATTAGCCCTATGAGCTTGTTAGTGATCTGAAGGCAATTGGGACCATTGGTAACACACTATAATGGATTGAAATCTGGCAGCACCTGCAACACCCCCCGCTCAAGAAGGCACACGTACAGGCTTGTCTTAAGCTATGAATTAGGAATCATTTAAGAATCTAAATGATTCAGAAAAGATTGGGAGAAAGTAATGAAGTCAGATGAAACCAAAACGATGCTCTTTGGCACTTTTTCTGCTAAGTTACAGGATGACTTCACTACACTGACAGCCAGTGGATGGGAAGATGTAGCATAATATATCAGATGAGAACCTCCTTCCTTCAGTTAACATAGGTCTTTCAGCATGACAGTGACACATCACCAAGGTAACAAAGGAGTAGCTAAAGAAGAAGACCATTATGGTTATGGAGTAGCCTAGCCAGTCTCCAGACTTCAGTCCTACAGAAAATCTGTGGAGGAAGCTGAAGCATTAAGACAAATTACTTATTCCACTGAATGACATGCAAATCATTCTTTAATTCATAACTTTATTAAATTCATTCATTCATTCATTCATTCACTTCCGCTTATCCTTTTCAGGGTCGCGGGGGGCGCTGGAGCCTATCCCAGCTGTCATAGGGCGAGAGGCGGGGTCCACCCTGGACAGGTCGCCAGTCTGTCGCAGGGCCAACACACAGGGACAGACAATTTGGATTATCCACTTAACCTACAAGTTTATTAAATGTGTTTTTTTCTGGAACTCTGGTTGATATACTGTTTCTCAACATTTAAATGAAACTACCAGGAAAATTGAGAGAAATTATGGATTTCTTTGGAAGCGAGCAAACTTACAAATTCAGCTGGGGATCAAATAATTATTTCCCCACTGCATGGTGTGTGAGCCTGCAGCAGGTATTCCCCAGTGACCAGTCTTACCACTCGCCCATTCTGACCAGCAACCCTCCAATATGGGCTGGGATACTTTATATTAGTAAAGACAAATTTGCACTTAGTAATTATTAGTGGATACTGATCTGAATGCGGCCTGGCATTTACACTAGTTGCTGTGTGTTGTCTTTGCAGGTACCTTGTTGTGCCCTTTGTGTCTCTGTGCCTTCCGGCTAAAACCGCTTGAACTGCCTGAACTCAACAACCATTTGCTCCAGCCACTGTCTATTGATGAGCCCATCTGTTCAAAGACATATTGATTTCAGAGCCTCAGCCGAGACATATTCAACCTCCATTTCCCCTTTAATGGCGCTTCCTCCAGTGACATTTCAGTGCAGGCAAGAATGATGAATAGGTAGACAATATCGAAAACAGATAAACGTGAGAGGAGAGAACGCACTCGAGTGACACGGTTCAAATTGCCAATCCAAGAAGTCTAAAAAGTCTCTGGAGTATTTGCTACACGGGTACGTAAAGTGAGACGGGTTACAATATAAATGTTTGCGATAAGTAAATCCAATAGGTGTATGTACACGAGAATTCATCTCAAAATAAGGTCAATTTGATCTTTGAATTTAGTGTTTATAGTTTTTTTTTATTGATTAAAGGAGGAAAAGAGGTCAAAATACTTCTCTACTCTCAGCCAGCTGGAGGCATCGTTAGAGTCTCAGTCTGACTGACAGTCTGCTCAGACTCGAGCAGGCAACGTTTATTTATTTATTCCTTTTTTAACTGATTGTAAAGTAGGAACCAAAATCAGCAGCTTAACTGACCTAAGTAACATTTCCTGTCATTCCTGTTTTATCAGGTTTGAACATTTGTTTTAGATGCTTATGCATCGTAATGTAACATCATATCAGCAGCATATCACCGTGGGCAGCACGGTGGCACGGTGGTTAGCACTGTTGCCTCACAGCAAGAAGGTCCTGAGTTCAGTTTCTATGTGGAGTTTGCACGTTCTCCCGTGTTTGTGTGGGTACTCCGGCTTCCTCCCACAGTCCAAAGACATGCACTTAGTGGGGGTGGGTTAATTGGCCATAGGTCTCTGTCTCTGTCTATGTGTATGTGTTAGCCCTGCGACAGACCGGCGACCTGGCCAGGGTGTTACCCCGTCTCTCGTCCTAAGACAGCTAGGATAGGCTCCAGCCCCGCCGAAACCCCGAAAAACGATAAGCGAATGGATGAGTGACATCTCGAGCTCTAGTTCACACCTTGTCTATTATTTGTAGTAGAAGTAGTGTTTCTGTTTGTGCTCCTGCTTTGGTTCTTTTGTGTTTCTTTGTCGTGGCATCCTGGCTATCTTCACTTGTACGTTAGTTGAATTTCACCTGTTTCAGTTTCCTAATCAGCCCTTAGTGTATAAATAGTCCTGTGTTGCTCTTTGTGGTATTGTATGTTGTCCTTTTCATTTTCTGTGTTTTCCCATGTTGCTATTTCCTGTGTCCTTTTGGAGTTCACTTCCTGTTTTCCTCTGTTTGGTCTGAATTTGTGTGAACTGAACTGAAGTATTTCAATGTTACAGCTGAGCAGATAAAAAGCAGGTGCAAAGTGATGCCTGCAGAGCCCCTTTCTCATTGAGTGCAGAGGAGGAGCAGAGGCCAGTAGTACGAAGCAGGATTTGGGTTTTCAGTATTACAAAGGCAGTTCACTTCTTAGCAGACTGCATCACCATGGCAACTTATACTGCAGATCTAACCTGATACTGAGTAGGATATCCTTGAGATTAGCGATCAGCATGTGTGAAATCACCACCTACTGACCAATCAGTTCTCCGGAAAATGGTGTCACTACTATTCCAGCATTACCTGCGAGATATTCCTGGAAGGGTGAAGATGGTAAGAGCATCTCAATTCGTTTAATCGAGTCTGAAGTCATTGTCTCTCCCCGATGAGCATCAGTAAGACATTTAGATTCGTCTTCCATGTTGTAGTTGACCTTATACCAAATGTTTCCAAAGCACTTCACTCAACAATCTCTCTCTCTCACACACACACACACACACACACACACACACACACACACACACACACACACACACACACACACACACACACACACACACACACACACACACAGCTGCTTTGTCTGCAGTAGCTGTGTTGCTTGCTGCCTGCTCTGCCAGTAGATCTCTCCATGTGTGTGATTGGCAAGATGCTGCCAACGCAGCCCCATTCATGTGAACGCACTCACAGCTCCACTGGGAAACCCTGGGTTGACTTATTGACTTGATTACCACCTTCCTGTGTCTGCTTAGCCTGACTGCCAGTGTCGGTGCAAGTGAAGCCAGATAACAGAAAAATATTCAGAGTATGTTGAACTTGATTCACAGCACAGAGCCCAGGACAAGATGTGTGTTTATGTTTGCCAGCTAGATACAAATGAGACTTGAGCAGCTAAATTTGGTTGTTTAAAATCTATGGCTCAAACTGTCATCTGGCTGATAGTGAGTCAGTGTGGCTGACAAAACGAATTTGATTGGCTATGTGGAAACAAGTTTGCCTTCTACAGAGATGAGGGACGAACAGAAGGCCAAACAAATTAGCGATAAGGAGACGATGTTTTGATGCCAGACTGAAATGTAAATCGGTGCATAATTCCTTTCCCAAAAGGAGAAGAGAGAGAGGCAAGCTAACTCCAGTGTTATTTTAAGCCTTTTAAAGGTGCTGATGCAAGAAGGATGGTCAACCATGTTCATTTGAGCTTTGATCTAGCGTTTAATATTTTGGAGCTCCCTTTTTCTCCGCCGCAGCTCGCAATTTCCTGCTAACACCGCCCACAGCAGCAGTGGAACCAATGGTCTTGACTCGTGTCATTCTGCTGCACAGACAAGATCCACTCCTGACATCTCCATTTATCTCTGAAGTAAAGCCATTAAATATGTGCCTTAACAACTAAAGATTTATGGAAATTCTCACATCCTTAACCACATGGTATTAAAGGATGAACAGACCAAATCATGCAGAGAGCTTATGAGACTAAATCAATCGTGATCGCTTTCAGTCTCCTTCCAGAAATGTTCGTATCAGATCAGCTGTTTGCATCATGCTATAGCGTCTCTCACAGCATACAGCTGCTATGATTAGAAGAAGATGCTGTGACAAATGAGAGCTTATTCTATGCGGAGGGTAGCACAAAACAAATGATGCTGCACTGAGCATTCATCTGAATCCCCCGAAGACAAGACAAATGTTAATCTGACGCTAATCCAACATTGGAGACGCTCTAGTTCTCCAGCAAAAATCAAGTTATATAACAAGTAATTCTTTATGGAAAACCTTATTGGGAAGTCTGTATGAAACCCAATCAGGTACTTTGTACCGATTGGGTTTCAATCAGACGGAAATACTAGATTGAAGAAACCAGTTGTACCATCGTTTCAAAGAAAATTATTTAGGTGTGTAATAAACTATGACTTCTAAAGACAAATTTCACAGGTGGCGTGTCGTAAAAGTCAAACCAGAGATCAATGAGGGTAGAAAAGAAGAGCAAAGGATGCACTGCAGTGTGCAAAGGGATGAGAGGGGAATGGCATGAGCAGTGAACATACCCACTGATCCAGGCTGCGTGTCTATCACGTGAAAGATGGATTATACACAGAAAATAGAAGATAAAGATGGTAGAATTATATATCATAGAAATGTAAAAGAGCAGGAAACACACTTGCAGCACAGGAAAGGTTGACGAATGAGTGCAGATTACTGCAAAATTTGAAACGTGTTCAGTTCTCCCTACTACACGATCCTCTTTACTTTCACTATGTGGGTACAGGACTGTGCAAAAGTCTTTAGCAGCCCTTCATTTCTTTATGTTTCGCTAGGTAAACAGGAACTAGGTGCTCTGATTTATTGAAACGTGCAAATATTCAAGGAAATACAGAATATATAAGAGCAGATAAATAGAATTTGTACAACTCTATTTTTAAACTTGAAAGTCAATATTTAATATGACCACCTTTTTTCTTCTCTCTGTCATTTCTTTAAGTAGTCTTCGGGAATTGTTCATGCTTCTTGAATGAAATTCAAAGCTCTTTTTTGGATGTTGGCTGCCTTTTGTTTTGTTTTCTGTCAACATGATCCCACACTGCCTCAGTAATGTTGAGGTCCCAGCTCTGGGGAAGCCAGTCCATGACTGAGAGTGTTACACTGTCTGTTTTTCTATCCAGTTATCCTTTTCCTGCTTTGGCAGTCTGCTTGGGATCGCTGTCATGCTGGAGAATGAAGCCACTGCCAATCAGATGTTTTCAACATGGTACTGCACAGTGGATCAAATCTGATACTCCTTTGCTGCATTCATAATTCTATCAATTTTGACCACACCACCAGCTGAAATGCAGCCTCGTATCATGCCAGAGCCTCCGCCATGTTGGTCGTATACACTCTGTGTTGCTTGCCTCTACTAACCTCCTCTTCTGTATGTAATGAAGAAAATTTGAATCAAAAGTTTAAAATATAGATTCATCACTGATTCGCTATTCATCGCTGTTCTATCCAATATAACTTAAGCCTTTTCCCCCAATCCGCCCTTTTCGTAATGGCTACTTGACAGCTGGCATTTGGCAAACAGGGATTTCGCTTGGAAGCAAAATCTACAGAAACTAGGAGCAGCTCGAGACTTTTGTACAACGCTGTAAATACAATCCAAATCTACTGTCGACTGATTTTGCATGCAGGCTTTTAATTGCTATTGTACAAAAGAAAATCACGCTGTTTTCTTAAGTGTTAATCAAATGGGCAAAGGTAAACATAACGCATGAAACCTGCAGTAATTTCCCAACATTCAATGGATACATCCACATCAGCATCATGGGTGCCCAGACCTCTTTGCAGCCAGGGTCCCCAGGCTACTGAAACGGGCCTATTTTGCCCATTAAGCTCCTAACAGCTCCTAACAGTTAGGAAAATTCAACTTAGCTGACTGCATTTATTACAGCCGCCTCCTCTGGATATCAGAGCACAGTGAGACATACATTAAATGACTCGGGGATGGTTTATGAAGAATCAAAGAGCTTTTGTGTCTATCTTCACTCACCCCTTCGCTGTTCTGTCCGCTCTTAGCCAGCATCTCCTGCAGGGCTCGCACTGACAGGGACTGTTCCAGCACAAAGGTGCAGATGCAAAGGTCTGGGGGAACATACTGTAACCAAATAAAAGCATCTCTGATTAAAAACAGTCACAGATGAAATATCTCATTTTTCTAGGCAACATTTTATGAACATTTTTAGCATTTTTTTTCTTTTGAAAAAATAGACATTATATTTATATTTTATTAGTAAATAAAAATGCAAAATAACGGGTTCTGTACAGGATATATCATCTTTACTGGTAGGTAGTATTTTAGAAAGGCTCAATGATGGGGAAAAAATCAATAATTCAAATTTGTGGATATGTTCTCGCATGCATTTTTTTAAAAATATCAAACTATTAATTCATGTTTAGTAAATGACAGCAAAGAAAAAAGATCAAACTAAGCACTCTCCAGTACAGCGTGTTCTCCACCGTGCTCCAAAAGATCCCATCTACAGTGACTCAGCCTTCACCAAAGTGCTAATAATGAAAAGATCACCACTGCAGTTATTCTGCTGTCCATCAAAACTGATTCTGATTTAGTGCTTCAGGAATTTGCTCCATAAGCAAAACATCTTCATACAGCCTGGAAAAAAAGGAAAACAGCTCCCTGAATCTACAGGGATACTCTGATTAGATGCCCACTCATAAAATCTCTGCTGACTGCTGCATTTTTACCCCCACTTGAACCGAGTTCGTCTTAATCGAGTGGGCGATATTCATTAAAAGGTACTTTAAATTCAGATTAAGCGCTTTCGGGTCAGTCTGCGCTCAGATAAGCCAGGTCTTGGAAAGAGCACCATTAAAAAAATAGGGAAGATGCCAAATCGCTGAACCAGGGCAGTACTGGAAAAGACAGACGATTCAGAGAAAGGACACGGAAAGCGCCGATGGAGATATTGCAGGGCATAAACACGAGATAAATGACACCAACCCAAAACACCCTCTCTGGCCTCCTTCCCGAGTATCTCAACTGGTCCCAAAGTGGTTCGTTCACACAGGTAAATCTAACCTCATTGAAAAACTTCCCACAACCCAGTGTTATGCTAAAGTACTCAGAAGGCAAATTGAATCTTAACAATGGCCACTACTGTGTTGAATAGAAAGGCTCCAGGCAAGTCAGGGGGAAAAACAGCCGTGACTTTTTATAGAAACACGAGCCAGCGTGTTGGAATTCAAAAATAGTTTTTACGGATACACTTCCACTGACACGCTTGCTGAATTTAGACATCACTGATTTGCTACTTGTCGAGAGATGGTGAGAATTTAGTTTAATTCGAAGAGTCTTAAAAACTCACTTGCTTTCCAGAAGGAAAAAGAACCACACACACAAATGCACTGAAAGAACCAGATTGAGAAAGTGCATAGCTCGATACTTGATGACATGCTCATTAAAGGTAAAGGGATATAGTTTATATCTCTATCTTAACTAAAGGCGCAGATTACTTCTTGCGTGTGAAAGGTTTGTGGTGATGAGCCCACAGTGAACTGGCAGTTTCCATCAGCCTTTACAGTAGTTTATATGAACTTTATAGACAACTTTACAATGACTGATCTGCAACAAAATCTCTTGTGAAATCCCAAGTCATGGGTTCTGGGTCTGTCGGAGCTTTTTTCAGCACACAACACTCACAAAACAGCGTTTTAATCATAAGATTTTGACTTCCTGTTTAAATACAAGCTTAGACAAATGTCTCTTGGCTAGTTTCACATGATCGATAGATCTCAATAGTACTGACTAATAAATTATGTGAAAATGCAAATAAAAAATACACTTATATCTTCATTCTTTCATTTCACTTTTCTAAGGAAAATGATGCACTGCACCCTAACCTTGCACATCGCAGATGAAATTATTTGAAAAACATATCAACAGTAGCCAAACCCCATCATCCATTATCGTCATATATAAATATCAAGAACTTCAAAACGAACAGAAAGAATTACAAAGCGTTGGATGGTTAATGTTGACAGATCTGAGTCCACCTTTCAACATAAAAAACAAAAAAGAGTTTTCAAATGTTCAGGAAGTTTATTCCATTCCCTCGCAGCTTTAAAAGAAAAGTCTCTGATTCTGTGTGCAGTGTAAAGGTATGACACGAAGTCTGGGCTGGTGAAACGTCTTTCCTATCTGTTGAGAAGCCGTCCAGCCCTCCTCAAACCTCTCTAGGTCACAACACATGGACCTTTGCCCTCGCCTGGACTAAAACAGGAGGTGGGGAGGGACAGCCTCGAGACACAGGGGAAATAAAAATCAAAGTGACCTGGAGGGGATGGCGACTATAAAGCCCCGTCAAGGAGATAGTTTTGAGGCAGCTTGGCTGACCAATTGTGTGATGAGAGAGCAAGTGTTTTGCGATCGTGGGCGAGGATCGATCGCGTCTTTATTTCTGTCTCCAGACAGAAAGGTCAAGCAGGGTTAAAGCTGACTGTCCTGAGGATGTGGCTTCATCCGCTTCCATTGTTCTTTAGTTTAATTGGGGGCGGCACTAAAGCTTTTGGCTGGTAATGAAAAGGAATTTAGAAAAATGAGCTGGTTCCAAACAACAAAGACAAGCATCAAAGCTATAATGGTATGCGGGCACAACTCCATAATATTGAATCTCTGACAAGTGAAAGCTGCTGGTCGTATATCACACCAACGGCTTCTCACGAGCTGATTGATGTTGCCACTTACAACGTGCACGCTTTAAATCAGCCTCGTTGCATCATTTTGGTTCTGTCCCTCATTACTAGACTAGTTCACCGAGGAAACGAAGCTTCCTATTCAGTCATCCACCTCTAAATGGACATCTTGGGCTTTTTTCACAGCTATGTTGCTGATCCCAAAGGTGGGGTGATGCCTTTTCATAAAAAAACTACAGGGAATGAAGACAAAGTGCCTGATACGGAGAACATCCATCACACCTGTCAGGTATAATTACCATCCAAAATAGAGTAAAGGCCTAACCTTCCCCTTGAAACACAGATATACTCTTTGTGTGAGCTATGATAGTAAATGTCAGTATTTTGCCAAGTAAAAAACAACTCTTTTCCCTCTTTCTCTGAAAAGTATTTCCGCGTTTCTTACATGGTCACCCACGCTGCCCATGCACATAGTGTCTTGAGTGAAATTAGTCAATATTAATGGATTATTATTAAGAGACAATCAATCCAGATGAAGCCTAAGGCCCGTCAACTGTAGCTACAGGGAAACATCAATGCCAGATTAGCAGCAAAGCATCGGCAGCCATGAAAAGGCGAGAAAGAATACACATCCCTCCAGCCGATCAATCTTTATAAATAATCGCTTAACAGGGGGATCACTTAAAAGAAAAAAAAAGAAGAGAATGTGTGCCATATGGATTAATTACACAAAAAGGCATTATGATGGCACCCCCACTGACAGCAAAGCAAAAGAAATTGCATTTAACTCATTAAAACTTTACACTCATTCAAACAAACTGCAAACAGGCTGCTCTGCTACAGTAAAGCAGCGGGCAATTACAGCTAACAACAGTGCAGCTTATGAAACAATCCATCAATCACGTCCAGGGGCGTAATTTCAGGGAATTATCATCTGAGGGGGGGACCTGCGGAGATGCGACGCCGTCCCTGATCCCTTGAAAGAAAAGCTCATCAAGGAGACTGCGGTGGATGTGAGCTGCTGTGATGGTTGGCTTCTCTGATGGTTTGCTCAACCCAAACACGAACGGACTAAGCGGATGTTTGGTTTCCATGGAGGTTTTTTTATAGATGAACGCTTCCTTTCATCCGGTACACGCTTCTGAAAACTGCTTCATGTCACATTGGTCCATTTTTTTATTTGCATCTTAACACACACAAGTGTGTGAACATAAAGATATAGAAACATCTCACACTGATGACATGCATTGTTGTGCTGCCAGTTCAAATCTGAGAGAATAAAACGGTGCAACAGTAGAGCCAGTGTTGCCTACCTTTGCCTCAGATGTGGGCTCCAGGTAACACAGTCGATTGCCGAGCCCCTCGGCAGCCAAGCAGAACTTGCGATTCTCCTTCTGGATGCAAGCCACACACTGGAGCACCACTTCATCATCCTGTCAAAACAAAACAGACTTCAGTTTGTGTCTGCGCATGCAAGCTTAGACGCTGTCAGTGTGTGTGCATGTGTGTGTCATCCTGGGAGAAACCCAGTTCATCCACACACATGCCCATCCTTGTGCATTGATCGGAGGAAACTCTCAAACCACCATGGCCTGAGAAGTGCTCCTTCTTCTCCCCTGAACCTCGACACCAACCACAGTTTAGTTCATACAGCTGTTCATCAGAATAAGAGAAGCAAACTAGAAGTGCAAGCAAAAGCGAGCCTAACCTTAAACCTTTGAAGCTTTGCTTAAGTTACAGTGATGATCATCTTTTGACAATTAACCAATATTCAAAGGTCTATAATGACTTTTTCAGATTTGCAGCTGTAGTTCAGACAGTAGAGCAGGTTATTTACTAATCAGAAGGTTGGTGGTTCGATCCCTGGCTGCTTCAGTGTACGTGCCAAAGTATCCTTGGGTAAGATACTCAACCCCAGGTTGTGCTCAATGGAGTGTGAATGTTAGATGGAAAGCACTTAGATGTAGAAAAAAGTGCTTGTATGGGTGAATGAGCCATTAATGAGCGCTTGAGTAGACAAACGTTATATAAGGACCAGTCCATTTATCGTTGGTTTATTGTTGTTTGAATGGCCACACGGTGATTACTGTCACAGAACTAATGCCGTGCTCTTTCTTTGCATAACTTGTGCACTGCCATAGCAATGATTGTTCTGTTATTATGGCGTCTGTAATTTTTAACATCACATTGGGTTCAAATCTGCCAGCTGCCTAACGCGGGGATTTACAAAAATGTTCATTATTTTTTGTTTTCCTCATATAAAAATGGATGGAATAAAATGTCCTTGCATCTAGAATGAATGTCAGGTGAATTATTAAAATTTCTGTTAAAAGATAAGTAAACTATGTTGCATTCAAACATAAAA
Source organism: Maylandia zebra (assembly GCF_041146795.1). NCBI lineage: Eukaryota > Metazoa > Chordata > Actinopteri > Cichliformes > Cichlidae > Maylandia > Maylandia zebra. The sequence goes on from NC_135185.1 coordinate 30,749,272, forward strand.
TTGGACGTTCTTAGACCTTTTTTCCAAATTATCCATGGCTGATCCCTTTGAGTCAACCCAATCTTCTTTAGGCTATTTACGCTGTTTATATGGTGCAAATGAGGTTAAGGCTATTTGCTGGAGCATTTCACCTTATAAACAGAAATAATGGCTGAAACAAGTGAATGCATTTATAAAAGCGAGGTAGTGCACTGCTTTGATGTTGCATTAGTAAATATGTTTAAGACTGTGTGCAGATACTGTATATTTAAACAGTGTGTGTGTGTGTGCAAAATGAAAGTTTTGTGGATATAAATTAGATAAAATTAAAAGACTACAATGTTATTGTAAGGTGCTGCAGATACATAAAGGCCACAAATGGCTCATTTTAGATCGTCCGTAGGTGGTTGCTAGGCAACATATTGTAATCAATCGTCCATAATGAAAGTTTTATGGTTAAAAATTAGAATAAATTGCTGTAATTGTGAAAGGAAAATTATACAATGCTTTTATAAGGTGTCATTTTAGCTAATTGGTTGGTGGTTGCTAGGCATCATGATGACGTCATAATATCTGGCATAGATGAAAACCTTCAGGGAACTAAGATGTAGCTGCATGACTGTGCAGGAGAAATTCGCAGGAAAACAAGAGATTTTACATATTTATAGTAGGATGAAAATAAAGCCATAATAAATAAGACTCATTTCATGATTTAAATTAATCGCATAACACACAAAAGCTGGCTCATTGTTTTTGTGTGTTATGCGAGTAAAGGCAAATGCAGTTGATGACGACAGACGTCACCAAAAACATAAATTGTTTTGGGAGCACAAGAGCTGAAAAACAAACATCCAATGCCACTGCTGTGTAAATGGGCTTATGGTGTTTATAGTGTTGGCCCTGTAAACGCTGAATTGGGCATAGTTACTCTTCACGACAGCAGAGCAAGCAGAAATTTGCTGATATTGGCTGCTATGGGATGGGGGGGGGGGTTGGAAGCTGCTGCACAATTGCCAGCTGCATTATTTAATGTGAGAGGGATTGTGCTGAGAGCAGAGTGCAGCAGTAGTAGTAGTAACAGTAAAGCACTCCATTACAGTGCAGCACAATGCACAGCAGCGAGAGATAAAGAGGACTAGCATCTGCACGTCACCGGGTGCAAGTCCGTGTTTGTGTGCGTAGAAAGCACTGCATGGAAATCAATATGAGAAGCCTCGAGGCCCCTTTGCAACGCACGCGTTACACATTCATTTTCGAGTTGCTCGTGTGTGCTTCTGTCGGTGTAGATATTTTCCTTTTAGTGAAAAAAAGAAAAAGCAATGTGTGCGTGCATTTGTGTTTGTGGGTGTGTGGGTGTCCTTAATGATATTACCACTATTATGTGTCATCTGATGGCTACCAACAGCAGCAAAGCTTATGTGGTTTGCGGATGTCTTCCTCCCCTTACAAACAGCCTTGTAGCTTCGCATTAAATTAGGTTAAGGTTAAATGTGGGTATGAAATTTTACAGTTGGGAATGACAATTAACATTATTAACAACATTATTAATGGCACTATCATTATCAATGGAAGCAGTATACTGGAATTTAACTGGAAGTGTGAAAACGTGCTTTAGCACTACTAGCACAATGCTAGCATGCAGCATTAATTACGATGCGATACCAGTAAAAATGAAACCTTCAATATTGACTTTTTATTTATTTGGACGAGCATCGTACGGAGCTAGGAAGAGACAAGTTCGGACATTTCTGGCTTAATGAAATGGACTAAAACACCAGTCAGGCATAACATTACATGTACTGACAGGCAAAGCGATTAGCTCTTCATCATGGCACCTGTTAGTGAGAGAGATATATTAGGGAGCAAGTGAACCTTTTGTCCTTGAAGTTGATGTGTTAGAAGCAGGGAAAATGGGCAAGTGTATGGATTTGAGTGAGTTTGACTGGGACCAAATTGTGATGCCTTGACGACTGGGTCAGAGCACCTGCAAAACTGCAGCTCTGGTGGGGTGTCCCCGGTTTGCAGTGGTCAGTATCTAACATAAGTTGTTCAAGGAAGGAATAGTGATTAAGCATTGATAGGGTGGACTGGTCTGAAGAATCGCATGCCTGGCTGGGTGCATCGCTCGTCTGGCACCAGGATTGTAGGAAGAAGGCAAGCCAGAAGAGGGAATGTGATGTTTTGGGCCAACCTTGGATCCTGTCATCTATGTGGATCTTACTCTGCAGGTGGCCATAATGTTATGCCTGATTAGTTTATATATATGTATGACTTTTTTTAGTCTTGCTGACCACTCAGTGTGTAAGATACTAGAGGGGTGCAGCACAACAAATCTATTTAACCACCTTGAGCACAGAAATCCAGAAGTTTGTGCAACAGCTTATGTGATCTATAAAAAACCCCACAGCAAATAAACTAAGCGGTTGCACTTGAGCTTGACATCTGTGGAGAACTACTTTAGAAAGAGCTTCTGACACTTTTTTCCTCCTCACAAATTTTATAGAGCTTTCATCCGTGTGTCATACTCTAGCTTTTCAAAACAGATGGGGCTTTCTCATTGAGTTCACAGGAAACTGATGAAGCTGCTGATGAAGGCCGGTAGTTCAAACCGCTTGAGTATAGTTATGTCACTGCATGCTGTCAGTACACAAACAGTGTACTGTTTGCACAGTGGGGAGATTATATATTTAAACTAAGGCTGACTGTAGGAACTAATAAATCTTGGCGGGGTTGTTCGATACTGGGGAGAATTATAATCCAGGTTACGTTGGTCAATGATCAATGCCACGACGAACATGGGATTGTTATGGGAAACACTTTGCATAATGCTAACCATCTCAGATCGATATTAAAATGTATTCGACTCAGATACAGACTGAAATGAATAGGCCTTATGGCAAAGCGGCTCTGAGCTGGGTTAGAACATGCAATCAGTCTCCTTGTTAAGGGACCAAGAGCAGAGCTGATTTGAGCCACATAAGGATAGTATCGATCCAGGCATTTAATCAGAGAAGGCAACTCTCACGTCTCTGCTTCAGTCTAGCCCACAGCTGGCCCTTTTCCCTTGTCTCACCCCTGCACTGAAGTAATGTGGGGTATCTCCCCCCTTCTCTCTTTCTCTCTCTCACCCTGTGTCACAAACCCCTTGTTTTTTTATTCTTCTCCTCTTGCCCCTGACTTCTACACAGGATTCATAAAGAGAAGCACTAAGTGATGTCAGTCAGGTTGTAAGAATGGAAGGTACTCTTTTTACTCTTAAACTCTTAAAATATTTGAACCTGGTTGTCTATATGCAAAAGTCTCTCTATTACTACAGGAAAGGTTTAAAAGGATGACATGAGAGTTCATTTTACAGCTATATTGTTAGACATTCAACACTGGCACAATGAAATTGGTTTAAATATATAATAGATGATGTTGTACTTAGAGTTGAAGGATACTGGCATACAGCCCTCGAGACAAACACAAAGATATCTACGTATCTTTCTCAAAGCTTCCCAAACATTGTGATATAAATTTTCCTTTGAAGCAGACTACTAAAACCAAGAAAAGAAATAAAATTCCCCACCCCAGCGAGCTAAGCAGTCATCATGGCATCATTTATCAGAAGAGGTAATGATTTAAGCAAAGTGACTTTGACACCAATATTTTTCCACCCTGAAACCAATGCACCCAGCAAGAAGGCAGGACTTCAGCTACTTATTGACTGTGTTAAAGAAAACATAAATTATTAAACTGTTTTAAAACAAATATGAGGAGAGCGAGCTGAGCCTTCAAGGGCACCTTGGGATTGAATTTGACTCAATCCTAATACTCCCTCGCTCACGCTGCCTCCTTCGTATTCCTCCGTGCTGTGCAAACACATGCGTTTGTCATCTCCACTGTGTATATCTGTGCGTGCGCTACAACAATAGCACAAAGATCTACCTTGTTCTGGAGAAATCGTGTGAGTAATGCTATAGCATATCAATGAGCAGACTCTGACAGCGGCTTTTTTTCCCCTCCCTCTTTTGAGCCAATCACACCCGTCTTATACTCAGGATAATCATAATATTGGTGTTTGCATGGAGACAGGCAGGCATAGTCATGTTACTGTGAGCCAATCACGGGTTTGAACACTATATGAAATCAGGCTCCAGTGTTAGTGACATGCACCACACTTATTCTCTAACAACAGGGCTCCTATGATGGCTAGGAGTGATTACTGAGCTCAAAAGGAAGGTAATGCATCCTTATGACTGTCACGGTCCTGGGTCGTGCCACCCAGTGTTTTGTGTTTAGTCTATTTTGATGTTTATTGTTTGTTTAGGTTCATTAAGTTATTCCAGCTCATTTGTGATTATATGACCCTTGTATTAAGCCTCCCTTACCCTTCATGTGTTTATGTCTGTGTGTCTTGTGTTAAGTTCATGCTGTCGCTTCTGTCATCTTCCACTGTACTCCGTCTCCCTGGTTCGTGCGTCTACCTGTCATGAGTCATGTCTGCATGGTTGTGTTTAGTTCATGTCATGTCTAATCTCCATGTTTCCTGTTTTACTTTGAAAGTCTGCATTCAATGTCAGTGTATTTAGTTTCTCCTGTCCAGTCGTTAGGTTCATGTGTGTCAGCTGTGCTCCCATGTGTGGCCACTTCCCCTGATCATCCCTCATGTGTATTTAGTCTCTGTGTTTCATACAGTCTGTGTCGCGTCGTCTGTGTTACCACCTCCATGTTTTCCCGGTCAGCCTTTGCAGCGAACATCATAGTCTCTGAGTTTCCTTAGTTTGTCACAGTATTAGTTTTCCCAGTTTAGTTATAGCCTAGCCACGCTATCCTTACTTTGTTTGAACACCTTGTCTCCAGCCATAATAAAGGCTCGCTTTCTGTTAAGTTCACTCCCGTCTACTCACTTGTGTACGCACCTGGGTCCATTACACACACCACCGCACGGCCTGTCTCTGCAGACCGTGACAGTGACTTGTAGGGAAAAAATTAGTTCTGGCATCATAAATGTGCAGTTATGTGAAGAGCATCTCTTGTTCTCTCGTCCGGTTATCTGCCTTCAAACAACAAATCTGAGAAGTCCAGGGTTTATTCGGGGTGTAACTTTATGTTATTTGGAAGGCTCTCTCCTAGGTACTGGAATAAGTAGCAATCTGAATCTAAAGACTCTCAAGAGGAGCGTTTAAGCCTTTGGTTTGAAGAAATGCCTTAGGTACTTCAGCAGGTATTGCAGTACAGTGCATGCCTCAGCTCACCGAAAAGCCTCTCACTGCCTTATCATACACCACACGCGGCTGCAGTGCTTTGGCAATGCACTCACTCATACATCCTGAAGGGGCTACATGAGCAGCTATAAAGCTCGAGTTGCAATAACAAACTGGAGCAAGCGAGCAAAAAGCTCCCGGTGCTGTTTAGCGGGCGGCACTGTGAGCCTGGGTGCAATGGCAACTGAATTGCTCCAGTATTTCATGCTTTGCTCCCATGAGCCTCGTATTACTACTGCTTGCATTATGCTTATGACATCATGATTCCTCCACTTATTGAATGTGTACTGAATGCATTCTACCTCAATTCCAAAACCTACATGCTTCTGCGAAAGTAAGACGCACGGGTACAACACAAAACCTGCACGAAAAGCAGCATCATCACTACTGTGTCTCCTGTTTAAAACCACAAGTTTTATTTCTATGATTCCTATGATGCGAGACCAGGCCACATGGATTCTAATTAACTGCATTATTTTCAGAGTTGTAAGCTAAATAAGCTAAAATGTGAAGCTAAATGCAAAAATTACCAACATAGTCAAAAAATGCACTAATGCAGGAGCGTGTAAATATTCATATGGCTTCACAAAAGCAAAATCAATTACACCTCCTATAAAGAAGAAATTGCCTTTGCTAAGTATATCCCATCAAAGTAAAGACTTGTGGTGATAAAAATAAATAAATAAATCCAGACTCCACTCCTGCAGCTGCAGCAGATCTTCACTTTCTATCTCATTCTTTGAGGTTAGATTTGTTCTGTCTTCTTCAGCTTGATGTGCCAAAAAATCTAGTGAATCAACAGCACATGGATCTGAGGGTGGCACCAAGTGGCCCCCTGGGAGGAAGCTTGAAGAGTGGAGCACTACAGGTGAGAGGAGAGAGGCAGATCCTGGCTCCTGGAGCATTCATCTCCAAACGCACCACCACACCGAACAGCAATCTGCGCTTGCCTCCACTTAGCTTTTTGTCCCCCTATTATCATTCTATATTACACTGTGTAGTAATTCTCCATCATTACCAGAGGCCTGCTGCCACTCAACATTGCACTGAAGCTGGCTCATACGCTGAGACTTTGTTCTGGACAGATTGATACAGCTGGTCAGGCAATGCAGAACTAAATGCAGCTGGGCAGCGGTTGTACCCCCTACAAGGACACTCTCCTGCCTTGGATTCTTGTATTACACCCAGAAACACACTGTGCAGGTAGAAAAAGTCCCGGTGTATCCCAGCCTATTTGTAGGCAGTAAAAAGAGAGGGAATGACTGCAGTATATATGTGAGAGAGGCAATATATACCAGTGAATAATCAGAAAATAAAGCTTTGAAGCTGGTACTGATTGTGTCATTTATGTAAAACTCATCATCAATAATCATATCTGAACTATCTACATGAGCAGCTGCATCCAATCAGAATCCAAACATGTAGTTCTTACACACATTATTATAAATTGGATATATATGCATCACAAAAAAATAAAATAACTGTAGTTATGCTACAGCTTACAATAATACAATGCGAACGCACTGAGCGTATCTGCCTGACTATAACTGCAAGACTTGTAAAATCCTTTCCTGTAATGGACCCCCAGTATCAGAGGAAGCACTGTGGGCCAAAAATGTTTGTTCCAGAACAGTCTGGTGGAGATTAAAGCTCTCTGCTGTCGGGGTGATTCACAGACTTGCAGCTTAGTGCTCTCGCACTGTGGTGTGACACCAGTCGAAATGGAAAGCGAAAGAGAGAAACACTTTGGACAAGAGGAGTGAAGCTTTGTTCTCATGACTCAGTGTTACTCTGTAAATGGGAGTGTTAATGCTCATCTTGAAGCAAACTGCTGAACATGCTGCCCCGAGTGCACAGACCGAATGAGAGAGTGAGAGATAGACAGAAGGCAAACAGAGCTACAGAGAGTATCAAGTCCTCTCGTCCACACATCATTAAAATCCCAGAAATCAGGGTGACGCCATAAATTAATCTTGACATCCGTTAAAATTTTAGCCTCCTTTTAAGGCTGTGCTGAGGATAAAAGCCTTACAGCATGTTCTTGAACTGTGTCACTGACCAGATCCTGGAACAATCGGTGTGCAGCTGCATCCTGGACTCATTCTGCAACATGAGATCAGTTAAGCTCTCAGTGACACAGGCCTAGACACCAGTCAGCGACCCACTGGCAACCTTCAGTTACTAAGGAAAATGTATATTTTCACAACTGGCTGGTGAGTGGTTGCTAGCCTGAGTGAAATCAGTTGCAAAGAACCTCCTTGTGACTGCGTTGTTTAGTAGCAGATTGACGTGATTGCCCTTAATTTACATGAACTCAGACTTGTCTGAAGACAACTGCCATTAGCTTTCTGAGCTGCAGTTAACCCAGAAATCAATTCAGAAATAGAGAAAATTCACTCTCAATGTGAAATTTGTGCCTTACCACTGCAACCAGCATATTTGGGTGACCAGTTTCACATTAGTGACTGCCAGCAGCCTCCAGCAACAACTCGCCAACCAGATGCAAAATAAATATTTTTCCCTACCAACTGTTGGATACCAGGTGGGCACCCGCCAGTCTCTAAGCCTCCATGAATGGGGCTTTGGCAATCGATTTCATATTGACTACCAACAACCTACAGCAACCCCTTGCAACCAGCCAGGGAGCGCACATTTTTCCAGTGTGACTGGTTGTTGCCAGATAGTCCCCGACAAGTCTCAGAGTCAAGCCATTTGTATACATAGCCTCTCATTAAGTGATAGAGCCTCACATCAGTGAATCCAACAAGTTCATCTGACATTCCAAGAGTAAAAAGTTGAGAAAATACCATCAAAGGGAAGATAATCTAATATCCGGTGGTTCAATGGGCCCATCGATTTTCATGTGTCATCTGCCACATATGGCCACCTCGGATTCAGTCTTGGACTCTCTAATTACCCAATCAACATACACTCGCACTATACAGCTGTGAACAGTAGCCACCATATGGACCAAGGCAATTCATCTTGAAGATTAGACAGGTGTGGCTATCACTGTGAAGCAAACAGCACGAGGTAAAAAATGGCATCTCCTGCTTGTAGCACAGTGTTAGCTCTATGCAAGTGTGTATATCATGGTATAGGTACTGTGTAGAAAACTCAGTTGAAAATGCAGAACGCTACAGTTCACCTGAGGATAAAGTTTATATAAGAGATAAGCCCTGTAGGCAGAACCAACCTTACTCAGGTCTGGAGATATTAAGACTGTCTACATGCCTCTGTAGCAAAGGAGTGAAGCAGGGAGGCTATAAAATGTTTGACTGCACCTTGCAGCACTACTTTGCCTCTCTGGCGGTGGCTTAATCTGAAAAGCTAAGCAAGCACTTTCGCTCCTTCCTTTCTTGCCTTCCTTTAGGTCTATGCAGGCTATTTTATGAAAAAAATACCTTGCGATGTTTCTACATGCTTGGCATTGAAGCATTACAGTGACTACGGAAAAAGATTGGGGTGTTATTGCATTTTTCCCCTGGCTACATGATGACACTGGGGAGCCTCGGGGGCAAGATGTGACAGCACTGTAGCTCGGGCTTGCACCAGAAATCAAAAGGAACAAACTCTTTTCCACTCCTCTCTGCAAAGCAGCGTCACTTAACAAGGGGATTGAGACTCTTTGTGGCAGAGCACTCGGTAAAGGAAAATAGGCTGCTTCTACCCTTCCACAAGCAATGTGTTTTATTTTTAGGGTAAGAACCTTCTTGGAGGTCCGAAGGGAGAGCAGCACTAACAGGTGCATCTATAACCTTTCTATGTGCAGCAAGTCAAGCATGATTTTTGACTAACTTTTTCAACTTGTGACACTAAAGAAAGTCCCAAGTGGTGTGGGATGGATGGAAATTATGCTTTGCTTTCAGGTCAAGAACGGGAGGTGCTGGATATGTGACCTACAATATAAAAGAGAGCAGTGATTGCAGTTAATTTTGCAATTTCATAACCTGGTTCAGCTCTACATAAACACAAATTATGTTTTAACATGTTTCAATTTATTTTAGTTTTTTAGTTATTTATTTTATCTTATCTCATTTTAATTTTCTTTACTTATGCTATTAGCATGTACAGCACTTTGTGAACTCTGGTTTTATGTTAAAGTGCTTTATAAATAAAGGTGGTATGGTATGGTATGGTAAATAATTCAACATTTGAGGACCTGCCAATATTCTGACAGCAGCAGACTAGCTCAGAGTTGTTGTGGACACAAATGGACAAAAACATAAAAAGCAAAGTTGAACTGTAAGTGCTAATCAAGAGACCTCTAAGAAAATTCAATTTAAATTTTTGCTCCAACAATCAAGTCCTGCTGAAAATCTGTGTTTGTGATTTGCTTTGATTTCATTTGTGTACTCTCAGAACAGTTGCTGAATGGTTGCTGGCTGTTGCCCTATATGACTTGTCTCCAAACACTCACTCTCCAAGCTGTAGTGAAACTTGAAAAATGCAACACAAATGCAAAAGGACAACGTTGGCCTTCAAAGTCAAAGTTGTGCAACCATTAAATTTTAAACCGCACACCTTTTCTCTGTGAATCTCTCCGTTTCAGGTTGTTGTACTTTTTAGGGTTTAACTACCACTCGGTGAGTGTTTGCAAGCATGTTGGTGTCCTTAATGACTCCTGACCTATTGAAGTCCACATTGGACTTACATTGGAAATTAGCGTTAGCAATATACACACACATGTTAGCCTGCATTAATGCGTTTGTAACTCTCAGGATTTTGTCTGTATTTGCGCCTTAGAAATACAGTCACTTAGACATGACAATAAATACTGGTGACTGTAGCTCAGGAGGTAGAGCAGCTCATCTACTGATTGGAAGGTTGGTGGTTTGATCCTTGCCCCCCTCTAGTCTACATGCCAAATAACCTTGGGTAAGATATTAACCCATAAAGTTGCACACTTATGCATCCAATAGCGTGTGAATGTTAGTTAGAAAGCACTTAAAATCACAGAAGAAAGTGCTGGTGCTTTCAGTACTCTGGGAGAGTAGAAAAGCGTCATGTCTATGGTAAATATTGTGCTACAACATCCGCTAGCTAGTTTAGCTTAGCATAAACTGGAAAAAGAGATTAGCCATAACTAGTCTAAAGCCATATACTATTTACCGTACAATAGACAGTCAAAAACACTTCCGGTTATATAGAAGTCTATGTAAGTGTCCCTCAGCTCTCTTGCTCTCTGACTTCAGTAAAGACTTTCCTGATGACTTTATCGGCCCAAATGAAAAGCACTGCTTGTAGCGTTCTAGCTTCAAACCACATAATTAGTCAGAAAGGAGGATAAACAGGTGTATTCTCATATGCTAACACCTTTGTTGACAATCACAAACTGTCAATCAACTGAATGCCGCGTCAAACTACTTCACAGTCTGATCCACCCCTTTACATTTTCAAAACAACAAGGTGGCAGTGAGAAAAATATACAACTTAAGGTTTCATAATGGGAATTTCCTAATCACTGATGTCATGGTGACTATGTCCAGCTTTATGTGCAAAGAAACCTCTACTTGTGTTGCTATTTCAAGGCCAGTAGCGGTTACTTCCAATGACTGGCTTCCTATGCAAGCCAACCATTGCCTCACAAATAGTTTGAGTTTTTCTATAATCAGACAAATAAGATATGACGTGTATATTTCTTTACTTCAGATGTGCAGGACAACTGTGTGCCTGACATTTAAACAAGGCAAATTTTCTATTTCTCATATTGTTAATGAATTCAAACAAATGCAGTCAAATTTCAAACTTTGAGAAACAGACTTCTGACCTGTTCTGCATAATCCTGGAGAGACTGACAGTATTCCACTTGTCTCCTACGCTGTATATGCTCTAACAGTGGTCACAGTGTCAGCTTCTCCAGGATAAAAATATCCATTGTCCTTTAAGGCCTGACCTGATGAAAATTCTTCAGAGCGCTCATCTCCATGCATGTGAGCATAGCCATAATGTGCCCCTGGCACAGGAGAGGGTTAAGATTAAACTACAGCTGAGGCATCACTGTGTCAAACTCGATTTGTTCAGGGACTTGTGATGCTGACCAGGTGAAGGGTTTGGGTGTCAAAGCTAAAGCACCGCTGTGATTCAAAGTAGAGGAGCGTACAAGAGTAGAGAAAAGCATCCTGAGGTAAAGAGACTTGAATTAGTAGCAGTTACCAAATGTGGAGTCAGGACACCTCAGTGCATGTCTTGAAAATGCAGGTGTTGGTGCAGAAAACAGCATCTAATTCCAACGTTCTGTGGCAGCCTCTTGTAGGGTAACTTTTACTGCATAAAAAGAATCAGCCCATAGCACTCTGACTTGTCATACATTTAAGGAAGAGCTTCTTAAGAGCGTATTAAGGGAAAGTTGTAGTGTCAGCTCCTCAGTTATACCGCCACAGTAACGCTTCTTTGAGCTGGGAGTGAGTGTTACTGAGGGCTGAGCAATGCTGCAGATATTTAGCAGGGCAGAAGGATACAAAAGCTCCAGCATTTCTCACCTGCAGGCTTAGACACAGACCTAGCTATAAAGGTTGCCTCTTTACTGAAGCACTACAGAGTCCCAGCAGAAAGTAGAGCACACAAAAAAGCTACAGTATAATGCAGAGAATGCACTTGAAAACTAAAAATATAACACAGCACTGGTAAGTTGGATATGTGTCAGCAAGCATGTGTGTTGCTGTGATTGTCTTTGCTGGAGCCCATGAATCTCCTGCCTCGCTTGCTGCCGGGGCAGAATAGTACTTTATGTTTTTATAACACACATTGTTGACTCTGCAGCAAAAAGACCCAATAAAAAGAGTGATGCCTCCTTGTCTGTGTTGGCGTGGTGCGACGCGGGGGTTGTTAAAGAGGTACGAATCTTTTATGAGTAACGCTGTCAATATCAGTTGAAAGGGCCGAGACTTTGGCACCCGCCTCGAGGTGGGATTTTCTCAGCATAGCAATTGTTGCTGCGCCTGGATGCACCTATGCCATCCCGCAAATTACCCAATTACACTCCCTCGGTCGACTCAATCAAGATTCTTCACTGACATGCTCAGGTGACACGGCTGGAAGTGTATTACCCAAAAGCATAAAGACCTGGCGTTACAGTTCAGATAACCGTCAAGGTTCACTTTAAAATAAATCTGGAAAAAGGATCTTAACTTCTGCAAAGTGAGCCTCAACAGCAGCAGATTGCAGCAGTAAACACTCTTCTAAATGGCTTATTAAAGGCCTAACAGTGGTAACAGGCCTATCAGCTGCACAGGTAGGAATATCTTAAAAACATCTTAGCAGACTGTGTCACCTGACAAATGTACCATTTCATTTTTTTACTGAATTCACAGACACAGCAGTAAAGGCCATCAGTACATCTGTTTTCATTTTATTTTTTTTCCATCTGATGCACCTGATGTATAAATCTTCAGTGAATACTGCACTGTGTTCATGGCTACAGATTCAGACGAACATCTGTCTTGTTTGGCAAACACTTTAAATGAGCCAAATGTTTTCTCACTGGGTGGATTTGGTGCTATTCCTGCAGGTAATTAAAAATGGGAAGATGATATTTTTTCAATACATTTTGAGGCAGCAAACTCTTTGCAGAGTGATAGAACTCATACAGCACACATGTTACTGTAAAACAACTAAAATCATGAAGTGAATGAGAAACTAAAGGACCACTACAAGCAGTGCTTTTTAAACTTGTATTTCCTTTCTTGCCGAGATTTAAATGAGAAAGTAGCTTCCGGTATTATGCCTTTTAAATATTTAGCTAAACACTAGATTTAGCTTAACAGGAAGAAGGAAACAGCCTTGATTAACCTATAGCTATAATTAGCTATAATTTAAGCATGTGAATGACTCTATATAATTGTGTATAAAAAATGGTCATTACCACTGTTTTTCAGACTGCTGTTCTGAAGCCTAGAGTTCAGGATTTTAGTCACTGTAGTGTTTTTGAAATTGGGTACGACCATATTTGGATGAGGCAGTAAACAGTAAACTTCTCTAAGGTATCGCGCTAGCTACCTAACTTGGCTAGTAAGGTTCATGCTAGATTAAATGTCACATGGGATGCTACTTTGGCTAGTGAGCGATTAGCTTAAAACGGCATGTACCTCACACAAAAACTGAACTGCCACCTTAGCTGTGTCCCAACTGGACACAGTTAATGACTGTAAAAAACATGGACGACGCGACAGCTTCCCAAAACTGAAGCCAAAACGTCTCTATCGCCCCCTGGTGTCTGGCTGCAGTATAGGTCATAAACCCCACCTCCTGCATGTTAGCGGATGGGACTGGGGTCAGATTAAAATTAAAAATTCTCCTCAGATAATTTTTTTCCAAAGATGCTTTCGTTCATTATCAGTAGTTACGCTGATTTATGTTCAAGGGGTCTTCTTTCTCATAAGTTTGATTCTAATTACTACCATAATGCTTTTAAAGTGGGGTGCAACGTTTTTTAGAGTCATTGGTCTTAACTCAGACTGTATTAACCGAATTTAAGTGGCCAACTTACACAGTTACAGCCATGTGAAAAAGAAAGCTTTCACGGGGTTCTCTGAAAAGCTAAGTGCACTGTTGATGCTTCCATGAGAATAAGGAGAGTAAGCAGCAGCCAGGTGCTGCTAATCAAATGACCTTAATTAACTGATCATAAACAAGTGTAAGCACCTCTATAAAAGCAGAAGTTTCAGCAGTTTCTGGAGTTGGTTGTTGGTTTTGAGCATTAAAGGTGTGTTAACAGAATGCCACTATTTTCCCAGGAGTAGACATCCTAGTAAATTCACCCCAAGGTCAAACCGTGCAAAGCTTTTTTTGTAAAAACAGCCCAATTGCTAGATCTCAGGCTCTTACAGGCCTCAGAATATTAAATGCTAAAGTTCCTGACTGTACAAGTAGAAAAAGACTGAACATGTATGGCTTGTTTGTAAGTGTTACCAGAAGAAAGCCTCTTCTTTCTAAAAAGAACATGACAGCACAGGCTAGGTTTGCCAAAATGCACCGGAACAAATCACAAGACTTCCAGAACAATATGTTTTGGACAGACAAGACCAAAATAGAGATGTTTGGCCATAGCACCACATTTAATGAAAACCAAACACAGCATATCAACTATCAGCACAGTGATGGAGGGCTAAAGCTTGGCCCAAAAGGGGCTGTGCAAGTGGACAATGATCCCAAGAACACCAGCAAATCTGAATCAAACAGAGTGACTGCAGTGAGTGGGCCAAATCCAACACGGTGACATGAGAGACTGAAAATGTCCTTATAACAGAAAATTATTATTTCAAGTTACTGCTGAATCAAAGGGTGCACTTAGTTTTTCACATGACTCTATATACAAAGTCATCCACTGGATAGTTTTTATGACATTAGCTGTAAGAGAGCAAAACAAATTTTTGATATTAGGGTGTAAATATCTCTATTTGTGCTGCTAATTTGGGCATTTTCACGTTACTTATGGAGATTGACCTGTTTTTGGTGCAAGGCTCAGGTAACTCTTAAATGAACTGCAGTTTCTGCTACACACTAACAAAATTGTGACCTCCAAAGTCACCAGTGGGGCTTTATAGATTTCAGTTTTTATGCTAACCTGAAGAGAAATCTTCTATATTCTGCTCTGAGACAAAACAGTTCAGAAAAAAGTACTTAAGAGGAAAAGCCAAGAACTGCCTCACAAGCAGAAATCTGTATCACAGATTTTCTACAATCAATGACTAATAGATAGCTACAGCTTTTTAGAGTAAAGCATATCCCGCAACACAGAATATGCTCGAGTGTGCGAGCCAACATTAACTGCCAAGAAGCAGCAGCAAAGAGAAGCCCAGAGAGAGATGGGAGACGGCCCTGGTAATGATGGAGGAGGCAACAGCAACCAACAGGCTAACAGTGGCTGGAGGAGGTGGAACCTATGAGGCTTCTGCTTCCTTTGACTTATGGTGTTTAAGGCTTTTGCTGCTTAACTCCAGTCAATTGTTGGGCCGTGACTCAAATACATCTATGCTGCTTGTAAAGATAAGAAAGAAAATCATTTTGTTTCTGGATAAAGTGAACTGTGTCGGGAAAACGCAGTTCAGGGGAATAAAGTGTACGTTAGTGTGGATTTAAATGGAAATTTGTTTGTTTTACACAAATGTGGCTTAAACAAGCATGTGAAAAGAAAGTGATAAAAACCCTGCAGTGAATTTTATTACGTATGCTAGTTCCAATAAGAAAATCGAGAGATAAAACAGATCACTTTTCACATCCTTTCATAATTTAATTAAAAAAAAAACCATCAAGCATATTGAATTTCATGCTTTTTCCCTCTGATGTTTTCCAGCAGTCACAATACAGATTCTACACTGCCTTATTAAATATTCAATATCCGAAACGCCAGATCAATCAGGCCTGCTTACCGCACGCCACTGACATTGCTGAGGAAATTTCTTCATTTGGTGGCACAATCAATAGCTCATTACTGCAGCTTTACACTGTGTTGTCTCTGGGCAGGCCCTCTGGCTTCATTCCAGGCCTATCTGATCTGTCCATCTTCATCACGCAACACAGAGAAACAGCCTCCTGCTGAACAACAATTACACTCTTAACCTCACACCAACTTATCGCTCTGTAAGTTGAGTTTTTTATGAGATGGAGTGTGATGAGGCTTTATGATCGTGTGCGTATTTGAGCAGTGATATGTATATAATGCATCACATCCTTTTGATTTCACGCGCGCCAAGCGAGCAGGCCAGAAATAAGAATTAAGTATGCAAACGTGGAAAGGCAAGCTTTCACACAAAACATCAGTTCTCTGCTTCGAACACACAAAAACACAAACACCGGTAAGGCAACACGATGGGGAGCAACAAACAAAGACATTTTTTCGAAATCGCTTCCTTACAAAGCTTTTTCCCTGCGCTCAAAATCTGCACCATTATACTCGAAATGCCTTTCGCTCACTAACAAAAGTGAGCTATTACTTTTTTAATTCAACCGTGAAATGACAGAAGCACTCATCATAATAGCGTTAAAGCTCGCCTCCTTGGTGTCACACAGAACGCGGTGATGTGCTGAACCGAACTTCCCGTCCGTGGAATAATTTCATGGTCATCTCTAATAATTATACAAAGACCAAGTGAGTGACAGTGCAAGCCTGCCATACTTGTGGCACTCAAACCCTGCACAAACAAGTACCCCAGTATGGATATATGAATGATGAATGGTTGGCAAGGACCCACTCTCAGCTCTGAAAGTTTCTGACTGCAGAACAAGGGCACCTTTGGTTGCCTCTGGATCAGCGTGAGGCTCCTTCACCCTCGCACTCTTGCTACTATCTCAAATTGCAGATGACATCCTCCAGGAAAGACACGTGATAATAACGTGCACAGCTGCAGTTATTCACAACTATGCGATTAGAGGGAAATGAAAGTTCATCTGCGGGGAAAGGAGCTGAAGAAAAACATGGAGGAGAAAAGAGCAACAGCAGCGAAGGAGCAGAAAGGAGACGCACAGGACGAGCGACCTCTGGCACCGAGGCCGCCGGCGCGCGGCACACTCAAAATTAGTGTTTTACTGAGATTACAGACTCCTTTCTTTTTTCTCTCTCTGGTGCTGCTTGTTTAGGCTCATTGCTTTGCTTCTTCTGTGCTGCTGCGCTGGCAGTCATCGCCTGGATGCAAAGTGAGGCCAGTGCCTTCACATAAACAAGCCGAGCGCTGCCACAGCGCATTAGTCACAGCTCAGGTCTGGCCTTTTCAAAGTCGCTACTCCTACTCAAACTGCTAATAGAGCCCCAGAATTTGATATTAGCCTAGCAGGGATACATCCATCAGCGAAGCTGTGCGAGTGCCCTCATGTGCGGCTAACAGGGTGGTTTTTGAGAATTAAAGCGAGAAGAGCGGCGAGCATCAGGACCGAAAGTTTCTTAAGGCCCCCCCTGCTTTATTCCCCCTCTTCTTTCTGCACTAATGACACAAGCAGGCAAGCAATTCATTAAAAAAACTACCCTTATATAATGAGCAGCCTGAGCAATGTGACCATAAGCTGATATTTTTTCACTATAGGGCCTATTACAGAGCCACTGCTGATGGAGCCGGTGCATTTGAGGACATTTGCAAACAGGGCGAACACAATGCCTGTGGAATATGCAGACTTATTAAAGTCTCTGCACAGCCCCTCGCACCCTTGGACATTAAACAGCAGTTTGTGGGGGAAGCTTCTGTCAGAGTCTCCTGGCTCACAATCAGCACCGTTCCTCTTCCTGTAACATCAAATTACCCGTGGCTGAGATATCCCTGCTCTTTCCCTCTCTTCCTTTTATTTCCTCCCACTGTGTTGGGTTTATAGGCAGCAGTCCGGCAGGGGTAATTTCTGCTACCACTCCAGGGAAATTACTTTGTGTTGTTAGAGAAAAGGCAGTTTGCGAACTGCTTTATCAAGCTCCCCGTCTCAAGTAACAGTCAACATTTCAACGCAAGGAAGAAATACAGCCTCAGCATATCTGTGCTTATAAGTGCGCTAAGTGGCATCAGTGCAAAGGCAAGAATAGTCACCGTGGGTGTGTGTGTGATGTTTTGGATAGGCATATGTGCATCCAACTGTGCATTTGTTTCTGCAGGACTGCTTTCATTGCCCGTACATCCTCGCACACATATCTGTTCTGCTCCTCTACGCCGAGCGGTTCAGCTGTGCCTTACTTGGACTGATGAATAATTTCTGCACTGTGCTCTGCTGTGGCACGTCTGGTGCAGCCTGACTGCACCACACAGCTACAGCTCCGCATTTGCATTCAAAACGCACACACTCACACTTTTACACTGATGAGCACCAAGCATGCGCCCGCCGTCCCGACACCGTCCATTCTGCCAGACGCTTCCCTGTGTGGAGGATGCAACAAGCCGCTAAAAAAACAAACAAAAACAAAAAAAAAGCAACAGCAGTTTTCTATTACTCAGTGTCATCTTGCTTCTGCTTCCAGAGTTTACGAAAATTGCTCAGTGACGCGCCAACAAACTGGACAAAGAGCCAAGCAAGGAAAAATCCGCCAATTCCAAAACTCTCACCTGAGGTTGACTTTAAAAATCTTAACTCTGAATTTGTGGCATTTAAATTCAAGGCCGGAAAAGAGAAGAAACGGTGCTGAAATGTCAGCTCTATTTTGAAGTGGCAGACATGCTGATGTGGTGACCTCTATGTGCTGTGGCTAAAAGGTTGGGGGGCTGCAGGGCAAATGAGCAGGGGGTATAAGCTTACTTCTGAGTGAAAAGGAAGGGGCAGTCTTGGATTGTGGTTTCCAGTCTTGCTCATGCCTCTAAAGTCACATTTTAAAGCTGGACGTCTCTAATTATCCGACGCTGCTGTAAAATATCTAATCACTAATTAAAATGTCATTTAAAACACCTCTGTTCAAGTCTTTAAAAAAGGCTGTAATCTGCATAACACAACAACAACGTCGCTACTGTGTGTGCCTCCAAGTACAGCAGGTTGTGCATCTGTAAGCAGCTTAATAAAGGGAAACCACAAGCAGCAGCGCCAGTGGTGTGTGCAACCGAACACCTCCTACTGTCTCTGGGTCTATCTGGAAGACCTCCAGGTGCTGCGCTCCTTCATCTATCCGAGACTAGCGTGGAATTTTTCGGGTATGATATGCCTCTCGGTGCGTTTTTTCGTGGATGAGCGGGTTGTGTCAACATCTATCATTGTCAGCAGTAGAAAGCGTTCCTCTCAGTCCAAACACAGCTAGATATTTACGAGCTTAAACACCCATCCTCAGCTAGAGAAATCCATTTCCACTAAGTGGCAAATATTTCCACTGTAGTGCGGAGCTAGAGCCAAGAGAGAAAATAGTCTTCAGCCCGTTTAATCCTAATCATACACTATTTAATGAGCATACAATACTGTCTGTTTATGTTAGCTTTGTCTCTGACGAGTAAGACAGCGTTGGTAATCTGGGCTGGCTGCAGTGAGACTGTGATTATTGCAAAGATGCTCCTTCTTAGTTCATTTGCATAGACCTTTGCTGCTGCACAGGAACCCTGGGGCGACTGTCTGGACAGGCAGTGTAGGCTGCCAGGCTACCACGTTAGTGCATTATACAGCACACTGGTTCAGAGGTCCATTTTTTTCTCTTCAAAAACAAGTCAATTGACGCTGACAGAACAATGAAGCCTCTTGATTCAGTGAGCCATTTTAAGTTGGATCGCAGAGCTCGAACTGCCAAACTGTTACCACATAATGATAACAGGTAAGTTTGTCAGCAGAAGAGGGGGAAAATACCGCTGTGAACTTCTTAGCGGCAGAGATCGTACGAAACACAATAGCTGTCAGTGAACGATGCGCAAAACAATAGGGCACTGTCAACGCCTGTGAGATGTGCAAAGGGAGAGGGTTATCGAAAGCTACATGACAGAATAACATCTGTCAGTAAATCAAAGTGGCAGCCAATCGACAGGAATAATCTCTCACACACTCACACAGAGAGCTACACATATTCCCACAGCCATCAGAGCAGCGCTTACAAGTAATGTACTTACAGTTCTGAGGAACTGGATCTCATCCTCTCCTTCTCCACCTTCAGCCATGGCTGCAAAGGAGCCTGTTCAGACTCCGCTGGCTGCCTTCTCCTGTCGAAATTAGCATATAGCTAATCCACGGCCATACAGCGGGAGACTACCGCAGCATGTGTCACTCAAAAACCCCTGCGCTCACGCCCCTGTGCTCGCCGCCCGGAGGAGGAGTGTGTGTCAGCATCGGAGGGCTGGAGCAACTGGGGACGGGTGCGTGGCGGGGAAACGGGGAGAAGACGAGTCCTGTAGCGAAAGATGCTGGAGAGGGGGGGTATGTGTCTTCGACGTCACCGTCAGACCTTATTAGCACAAGCGGGAATATTCAAAAAATCGACACGCGCTTTCCGTCTAAAGCTAATTTCTTTCCCGACACGCATGCTAAAGCGTGGGGTATAGCGCGCCCTCCCACCACGGCGCACGCAAGAAATTCACGCTAGCTGCCATTTCCAGATCAGCACCATGGTCAGCACCCCACTACCCGCACAGGCTTTCAGTGTGGAGGGTCCTGCACTCACCCTGCAGAGGACGGGATTTTATTTATTTATTTATTTGTTTTCCTTTTTTTCTATTTTTTTTATGTTGCCGATCATTTCTAAATGTTTGAGGAAGTGTGGATATGACTATTGTATAGAAAATATGTCACTGCTACCGCTGAAGTGCAAACGTCTTCCAAATCAGCCTGAATCTAGAACAACGTTCCCTCATTTGCTATGATGACTTAACAGAGCTCTTGTTTTATTATTACAAAAAAAAGGGGGGGGGGGGGGGGGGGGGTTCTTGCACAACTACTACCTCACTTGTAAATTATTTATCAGATATTTGATTAACTCAATTACATATTAATGAATGCAAAGTAAGACTTTTCACTTATAATGTGTGACAGCGGTCGTTCTGGTGACCCAAAGGTTGGTCATAAGCATAATGAAGCTCGCTCATCTCCTTAACTACAGCGAATAAACACGCAGGCGCCCCAACACGATGAGATGCTGCCCTCTAGCGTCAGTGCGCCAAACTGCTAAGACCAGCTCTACATGGCGTCCTTCCACCATTCATTGCACCATATATACTTAGTTACTTTATTCTTCATCTTATTCTTCCTGTGATGTTTTAAAAAGTACATCCGAAGGATTAAGTAATATTTCAAAGTTATGCAGAAGTATTTGTATTAGCATTAATATAATCAATCATGATCATATTAACGCCCATTTAAGTTTTTAATGATAAACCTTAAAATCGTTGGATACAAACCGTTGTAGAAACAGCCATTCTGCAGTTCTCCAGTTTCCCAACAATGCAAATCTAACTCGCAACAAATGCAAATGTCCAAACGCGCCTGTTTCTCCGAAACCTCACTCACCGCGACAACCCATTTAGACGACACAGGAAATGTGAGAGAGCACATTACTTTATCCAGAAGGATGGCAGCTTTCAAAACGGTAGTTATTGGACATAAGTCCGACTCTAAACATGTTCGACCGAGGCTATGACACTTGTTCTAATTATGTGTTTATTATCAGAATCTTGGTTTGTTTTGGTGTTTGAATAGAAATTTTACGAAATGGCTTTCCCCGTGCATGCATGGACTTCCGTGGCCATTTATTTGCGTAGGTCCCAGACTATTTACGCTGAAAACACTTGTCTTGCTCTATCCCAGTTGTAATAGGTTAAAGAAGGCATCCTGGACATGCCGCTTAGAATTTAATTTAATATAAATTTTGAATATTCTATCTAATTTTATACACACACTTTTGTCATATATATAAAATTTCATTAATTTTTTTCACAGTTGGCCACCCGGTGTCACTGTTTTGTAAATATTAGTTAAGTCATTCAAAGGCCAATTGCGACGCTTTCGCTTATTTTTCTTCAAAGTTATCCGAGAAAACAGTAGCATTTGTTGCCAACGTTGCCATAGCTGAAGCACAGCCACACTTTATTTATTCCCTGTCCGAAGTACACACCGAACCCATCACATGGCCTACCTGCAAGCCGCAGCTGCACTGACTCAAAATGTGGGCTGTGGATAAACACTAAGGCACCAATCACAGAGCAGAGAGCCAGCGGCGGCTCTCCCTATTGGACTAAACGGAAGTCCATCAGGACTGTCGAGCCCGGAGAAGCAGCGGTGAGCACTCGGCACTGGCTGGCTGCACCGCAGAAGATGTGAAGAAATATTTGCCATGCCACTAAAACGGGTAAGTAAGTATTTATCTTTTAGCATCTGCTTCAACCCTCAGCAGGTGCTGTTGGTTGTAGCGCACTTTCAGCTTCTGGTTAACGATAATTAAACGTCACCGAAGCTCTTATGAAGAAGATTCGCTTTAAAAAAAATGTAATTCAAGATAATTAAAATTCTAATTTAACTAAATGTTCGCTGGTTTTCACTTGTAAGTGGGCAGCTGTAACCCGAAAGCCTTCAGGGCAGTGTAGTTACGCTGCCATCTTAACACTCGTGTTTTCCTGCAAGGTGACAGTAACCCATCGGATTATAATATCATATAAACTGCTGAGACATGAGGCGACATGCGGGGGCGAGCGTGTGGAAGCCTGTTTTGCTTGTAAACATCTTTGCGGGCCGCCTGCTCGGGGCTCGGCGTGTGTCGTCACCTTGTGTGACACTAGCAAGGCTTTTTCTTTTTCTTTTTTTTTTAAATGCGGCAGCTTGTGAAATGTTGATGAACTGCGGTTTAAAAATGTTTCATCCACTTACACAACAATGGACAGGAGGATGGAGGTGGAGCTGGGGTTAGGAGCTTTCTTCTTAAATGCATGATTGCTGGATTGTGTCCAGCTTTTAATGTGACATTGAAATATGGAAGCTTCCTGTTTGTGAAAGGACTGTTGTGATGTAGCCTACCCTAGCAGTGCCCCGTCTCAGATTAAAGGCTTTCATTTAGTTAAAGCTTTATCCTAAAGAAGAAAATAAAGTGTGGTATGTGGAGGTAATGTGTGTCTTTAGCAGGACAGGTATGTTACTTGAACATAAAGTGTCCATCCAAAAGCAGATTTATCACTCTGTGCTACTTTCTTTCTGACAGAATCTGGACAGACCAAGTGATGAATAGCCAGAGATCCTCCTCTGCAGTCCGAGCTGAGTCCGTCCGCATACTCACAGTGCTTGAGTGATTAATATGGCACCCATCATGCAGGGCACCCACACTATATTGCTTCTGTATGCACCCATCCATGAGCTAAGCAACATCAGCCGTTATTTCCCCAAGAGGCGGGCCCCAAGTTTCGAGTACAAGAGCCGCGCCCCTCGTTCAGACAAGGCTGGTAATGACTGTGACCGAGGAAAGGAGGATCTTGCAGTGCCCAAACAAAGAGGCCAGTCTTCTGACTTTCC
Source organism: Maylandia zebra (assembly GCF_041146795.1). Lineage (NCBI taxonomy): Eukaryota > Metazoa > Chordata > Actinopteri > Cichliformes > Cichlidae > Maylandia > Maylandia zebra. The sequence goes on from NC_135185.1 coordinate 30,772,362, forward strand.
AGGCGAATTGCTCACCTCCCAGCAGGCAACAAAGAAAGCAGTTGCAGAGCTCTGCTGGCTGGTGGCGGAGCACCACCAGTTGCTGGCGCAGTTGTTATCACTGTGTAAGGATTGCAGGAACAAAGTCAGGATGGGTAACCAGGAGGGGAAACTCCAGGAGTACATGGAGGGTCAAGACGTTCATCTTGGCAGTCAGGTTCTCAGCGGCAGCATCTACTCCCTTAATCAGTCTCCAGAGCAGACGCGAGGTGTGCCTAAAAGTAAAAAGATGAAGAAGTTAGGGGGGAAGAAGCTTGACAGCGCAGAGAATTTCCTGCACAGTAAGATGAAGAAGAAAACTCCAGGTGGAGAGCCGTGTCTTGAGCTTCCAGCTGAGAAAAGTTTGTCTATATGTGCCGATTTGGAAGTGGAGCAGATGCCAGGTACCAAGGCCTCTGGCCATGTGTCTGAGAGCCCAATCGTTGGCTCTTGTGTCTGTCCGATCAGTAACCCCATCCTGCCAGTGGAGGAACCCTTCCAGATCACCCGTGAGGGCTGGGACTTCATGGAGGACAATCGCACATTTGACCCCGACATGGATTTTTGTTTCTCAGAGTGTGACGGAGAACTGGGTTACCAGTCATCTTCTTGCAGCCTAATGGAGGGTCTGACCCGGCGAGAAAGTGGGAGTAACCTTAGGCCGCTTAAAAGATTTGATTCTCCGGTTGACATGGTAGTTGAGGATGCATCAGCAATCAAGTCAGCTCAACAGCTTTATAGTGAAATCAACCAGAGGAATGTTGGAGTCAGGGTTGTTGCCAGAGTGCAGGATGTAGAAGGGAGGGTGCAACATGTTAGTCACACAAGTCCAGACGGGGCTGTGCCACACCCTGAATCTAGCAAAGGCCAACAAGGCTATAAAGAGTGGAGAGGGCCAAACAGGGTCAGGGGGGAAAAGTCATGTAACAAACTCTCTGAGGGGCTGCGACTGCCCCTGTACAATACCACTGAGCCCTTGCCCAAATCCCACAAAAATAGCCCCTCTTCCCCTTCCCTCGCTGGGGTGTTCAGCACCTCCTTCCCAGCCTCCAACAGCCTCCAGAGCATGTCCCCAGTCCTGTCCCCTCTGTCTTCCAAACAGGAAAGCCCGCAACTCAATCACCGCATTGTACTCCTTTCAGATAAGGACACTGACCCTGATCAAGACAGCTCCAGTAACGCAGATGAACCCAAAATCTTCTCTGAGATCATAGACAAAAATGGCAATAAACGGGCCGTCACTCGGCTGGATCTGAACCTCAGCAGGCCGCCGAGCAACTGCAAGTGGAACTCCTCCAGCAATTCCACAACAACAGGTGAGCTGTCAGAAATCAAGCATTTAACGCAGCGATTCATGCTCAGACACCCTGCCTTGATGCAAATGCTTTTACTCGCTCAGTAGTTTAAAACCATTTTTTGTTAGAAGATGCCCTTCGACTGGCGCTGCAGACGCTAATTTCAAAGAGCAGAACAACAAAAAGACACCTTGAAAGGCATTCTTTGTGCATCTGTAGCGGCACATGCAGTGCCTGAGATGTAGGCTGAGTCAATCTGCAGCATTGTAACTGACAAACATCTTCCACACAGAGAGATGTATTTGCCATTCAGGCTGTTATCTAATAAACAGGCCAGGCTCTCTTAGTCCTCTTAGTTTGTGACTGCTGGGTTCTGCTTCGGGATTTGATGTGTGGCCACAAATTAAAACCTCCCCAACAGAGTTGTACAAGGGGCAAGCTGGGCTCGAGAATAGTTTCACTAATGATCTATTTTAACTCTCTCAGCACTGTGGGGAAGATTAGTAAGAGTGTCCTGGATCAAAGGCATAAAGTTGACACAGAGTTCAACCTGAGCAGAGTTCTCATGAGTGTAGTAGTAACTCGAGCATTGCCAATTTGGATCAGGGACTCAGTAGGCAGGAAGGGCTACAGAAAACAGAATGGATTCGGATTTCCTTATTTGTACATCTCATTTCCTCTTGTAATAATCTGTCTTCTTGTATGAGATTCTGACAATGACGGAAATAATGGGATTGAAAACCCACGGCGTTCCCTGTGTAATCTTTGCAAAGCCGTACGTGGTATAAGCTGAGTTCAGTGATGTCAGTGTGACTGACGATTTCTCTCTCTTCCTCCAGCCTGTGTTTAGCTCTGTGGTCATGCTATTCTGTCACCGTTTACCCTCAGTGTGGGTTTCAGCTTTACCTGCTCCAGACTGCACGACCCAAGTTTATGCTGCTTTCAGTGATTCCATCTTATTAAATTTAGTATCTCTGTAACATGGTTAAAGAGCCCATTGAAAATCCTCACTCTAATCTCCAAAAGCAAACAGATGGCCTTCCATTGATTATTTAATGCACTCGTGGACTGCAGGCAATATTTAGCTATTTTTATGTCGGTCTATGCAGCTACTTTGCCCACACTTCAGCGACAGTGCTGAATTTTTTTTTTTTAAGGAACTTGGGGTCTTTGAGTTACATCACATACAGGCCAACAATGCTCAGCTCGGCGGCTGATGGGAGAAAAGAGATGAGCTGGAGCCAAACTAAGGGGCAGATAGAGAAATAAATAGTCCAGAATAGCTCATGTGGAAGTGATTAGGATCAACACCCAGTGAAAGGAAGTTGTTTTATGTGCTTCCCTACGTAGCCACAATATAAAATGCATGAAATTTGACTTTCTTTTTTTCCTGATCGGTTTTTATATTTCAAGCAGGTTTCCAAAGTAATATTGAAACCAAGACCTTGCATCATACTGTCCACGTGCTCCACAAGTCCCAAAGCGAAGGCTTTAATTTTAAATGAATTCCCTCTGCTGTTTACTCGATTGCCCTTTTGATAACTGAATACACTTTAGATGTTAACGCAGATAAATGAACATCACAGGGAACAGCCAAAAGGCGCTAAGTGGGTCAGTGTGGAGCCTGGACCTTCATGGTTTGCAAATGTCGAACTAATTATGATCTGGGCTCTTTAATCTGGCCCCTCTTATTGATGCTTTTGTTCTTATTAATGAGTGTGATCATGCGGGTGGTAATTTTAAAGTGACACATTCTATTGTTTACTTCATGTGCCAATGCTCATGCCCTGCAGTTTGGCTAATGTAATGCCTAATGCATTTACTAAGGTGCAAATTTGCTTTTCTCTGTGTTATCTTGGTGTTGACTTTCACCTCTTAATATTTTAAAAAGTACAATCAGCCCTGATTCAGAAGAAAGTAGACTTTAGCTAGCTTAGCTGTCTGTGATTGGTTGCTGAGGTGGTTTGTAGAGCTTCTGCACTGCATCTGGGCAGAAATGATGAGCTGAGCTCGGACAATGATTTAAGTCTGCATAGAGCTGAGTATAACTACACTTCCAGTCACATCTCAGATATTTTTGTGATCCAGTTCTTGTTATGGCAGTATTGCTAATACATGATTATGCAGCTTTCAGCCTGTTTGGGGATTAATCTTTCTCTATACCCCACTCCCATCTTCAGTTCCCTTCCTCAATTCCTGTGACATATGGCAGCCAATACCATAATCTGATTACCCAATATGTTTTACCAAGGTCATATGAAACTGAGCGCGTATCACTGCTCCTAGCTGTCATTCAACTGGGCATGCATGACCATGCAGCATTGTTACACCCAATGAGGACAAGGGCCAGCTGTTTTCAGATAATGAAGTCTTCCTTGCATAGTTACTTTAAGCTGCATACCACATACAGGGAATCTGGGCACAAAGGTCTGTCTTATAAATTATAACTTGTCTGCTTTAATAAATGACAAGCCCACGCTAACAAGCGTTAGCCATGTTCCATCTTAATGCTTCTTGTTGCTTCTTACCATGTGAAGCTCTAACTGGCTTCCTCCTCAGTGTTTCTGCTATTTTAAAACCAACACTCGCTGGTGGGAGTTGACCAAATTCCCCATCTCCCAATTAGTGGCTTGCCAGGCACAATGAAAAGCACCCAGCTTCAGCAGAGCAATTACTGCATTTCAGTTGTGCAGTGCATGTCTCTGAGCATTGTGTCATGCTACATTTCTGCTTCAGCTCTAAGCCAGGACACTGCAGTAGTCCTCCCAGAGTTTTCTGCTTGTGGCCGTCTTTATGGTCTCTAATGCTGCCAAACCAATCAATCGGACATCCTGATGGCCATGTCCCGCCAATAGCCCGTGTAGAGGGGAGAAAAATGGCTGCGATGGGCAGAAAAGAGACCGGGTGATTTAAGAATCGTGAATTTTTCATGATTTATATAAAAGCCAATGATTCTCCTTCTTGGCTAAAAGTGATTGATGGGGGTGGAGGCTGCCAGATGTACTCACCATGCCATATGGCCCAGTTCTTTTTACTATGAATGATAAGGTTAGACTTTAGTGGATAAAATAGGGCACACTGACCAAATCTGTTTTGAGCCTTAAATCAGAATGTGAATTTAAGCTGTTGTGGGCAGATGGAGTATCTGGCTGATCTAATGTCATTCGTTTAAGGCTTTTTAAAATGTGGTTTTAGGGCTTTTTTTGTCTGTTCTGGAGTGCTCAATACAGCTTTCACAGTGCTATCTCTGACCACCGGATGAACAGTTGGCAGAGTGACTGGCAGATAAATCCATCAACCCTGACAACAGCATCCACCTGTCAGGTTCGGACATAAGATTGTCTCTGAGCCACACCGAGCACACACTTATTGTTAAAATCAGAATGCTTACATAACCACATCATCTTCAAATTGCTGCTCTCAGCAGGTTGGTCGTCCGCACCTTTTTGCTTTTTCTTCAGAAACCTCTGATGGTGTCCAAAAGGTGGTGTCAATTCAAGTCTTTGCATTCAGACTTTGTGCTGTGTGTATATTTGGTGCACTTATGTTGTCTTAGGCTTGGGATTATCCAGTTTAGTGCATTATTTATGTCACATTTCATGTGAGCCAGCAGACACAACACACACACACATCTGCAGCCTGTGTTCACTCAGTTATGGACACTGATTCAGTCTTGGCTTTTAGAGCAGCAGGGAAGGAGATTAAATGTAATAAGTGGGCAGCTTTCCTCAGGGATGGTAAACTGTGTGCATGCATGCTAGTAGTATATCAACTCCCCAATTATTAAATGCCTTATTACCTAATGCATCTAAGAGTCCTGCATCAGTATTTGTGTTGTTTATTTCTTTGCAGTGTCTGTGCATTTATTCATATTGCATTTATAGCATACATCAGTGGCATTGGAGCTGCACTGTAGTGTGTCAGCTGGCAGGGAGACAGATGTGTTCTTTCCTCTTCCTGTACAGATGGTAGCAGTGTCAGCCACCTTTACAAATATTGCAATCAAACACTTGTTGGTTGTCAACCAGGTGAAGTGTAACAGTAAACATGAAAGTGTTCAATGTTGTTTTATGGTAAAAAGTATTTTTGGAGACGTGGAGGAATGTAGCAAAAAAAAAGTGATGATGTTTGTGTGTGTTGCAGGTGGATAGTGTTCTGTCCGTTAAACCCTCGTCTATGAAGCAGTAATTATGGGGAGAGCTGGTTTTCATCAGTAGTCTCTTTCCTTGGCTCAGACTGGACTTAAGTCTGCATTTGGAACCATACCAGCCCACAGTCAGCAGTTCCTACTGCGGGACCATGCAGTGCAGCATTATCATAATGAAAAGTTATTAATCTAATCCTACTACCACACACACACACTGCTCTCAGTCCAGTTGGTGGACTGCAGGCATCGCTGCTGTCTCATAATGAATGATTGTGTGTCAGCTCTTTCATATTTCAACGAGGCCTCCCATTTAGTTTTTATGTGTGCGCTCGAATAACTAAATTTAAAAACTTCGGGGATCTTTTCCAGGGGACTTCCAAGTTCTTGGAAATGAGTGCTGCATGTTCTCTTCAAGGTTACTTATCACATACACAAGATAGGGGATGTATTGCTTCCTGCTGGATAGGAATTCACATATATTTCTCACTGTCGATCTCATAATTCTGCCCATGCAGGTCAAGGTGTTGTCTTACAGCTGAAGGAAATTGAGGTCGCCAAGATCTATACCCTCCTCCTCTCTGTGTTCTCTCCTTCTCTCTTTTATTCTTGTCCTGCCTTTTTTGTGTGTGTGTGTGTGTGTGTGTGTGTGTGTGTGTGTGTGTGTGTGTGTATATGTTATTTTCCTCTTTTAGCTTGCTTGATCAACTCCCTTGAGGTAGTGAATTCATGCATCAAGGCATGATATATCATGTTTCTGTGCACTTGGTAAGAATGTGACACTGGGGTTTTTTTGTTCTGTGTTGGCACTCTCTGCATGGTTCCTGTAGTCAGTACCGAGTTCTGCAGGCTGCTGCTGATTCTGTGTGTGCAGTGTGCCTCTGAGAAGCAAATATTGTCAGCTGGTTTGAAATGCACACAACACTGCACAGAGATGCTGAGTTCCTGCCTGCATTTTAAAATATACGTTGTCTCTTTGTAGATCTGTTTCTCCATGATCTCATTGCACTGCACAGCCAGCAGAGGGCAGTCTTCCCCAGGTCTTTTATTCTCGCTCCATCAGGTCCTTAGGATGACTGAACACTGGTTTTACACTAATCACACCTACCCACAACTGACTTCACTGCTGCAGTACAGTAGGAATGCTGACTGATCTAATGTTGTCTGCTGCAGGGAATATGCTGTGAATGCACATTAATATTAGTCAGTATAGGCTACTCGATTTCTCTAGCCTTTCTCATAATTGGATCAATGTAGTTTTCTGGTGGTGTTGTTGGTGGAGACTGGGCCAAGAGTTGATTTAAAATAGCTGTGTACCCTCCAGTCTGCACATTAGAGGGTCTCACTTGTTGTTTCTTTGATGCTAAGAGATTTCGATGTCTGCTTCCTACCTCTCATCACTGCTGTTTCCCTGAAGTTTACACAGGAAAACAGTCAGAGCTGCTTATTTACCCATCACACATGCGACTGCGCCTGTTTTTCCAATTAATTTGCGGCACGATGTCTTACACAGCTGCGACCATTAACGAGGCCCTGTGGCTGCATGCTTCTTTGTGTCTTCGTAGAAGAGTCCCTCTTGCGTCAGGACGATATTTGGACGCTGGATGGCGATGACCCTCAGGAGACCCTTTCACATGTTCCACGGCCTGATCACCTGGATTTCCTACGCATCACACCTCCCGAGGATGACATTATTGGGGATACTCCATATTATCCCAAGCTGGAATGCACGGTGAGATTTCTTTTTTTTTTATTTTATTTTATAAGCATTTGCACATAGATGCCAATTTATGAGTGATAGTCAAATATGTATATGTTATCAAATATGTGCCAGTATTGGTGTAATATTTCAGTACAGATGATATCGATATTGTTATCTAACATCCGAATCATGAATCCTTACAAATGGGTCATGGATCCAAATTTGTATTGGTACATTTCTTTATTCGTTTCTTACAGAAGCTAACAAAGAAAAAGGTGCTTGAAGTCATTTAGAAATGGTTACATTGCACAGTTTGTCCCGCAGAGCTGCTCCATCATCTAAAATACTCCCAGCATTATGTTTGCAGCACATCCATGCAGAGTGTAGCAGTGCTTTCACAAACCAGTTTTGCAAACGCATTGCTGTGAAGTTAAACAAATTCCTTTTTTTTGTAAAATGCAGCCAAATATCCGTATGAGGTGATGTTGGGCTTTTTGGCTGCTGTTAGTGTATTGTGGCATTTATCAGTGTCAGCGGCTGAAAAGTTGAAAATTGTTAATTTATGTTTTATTATGAAAAAAACATCTCTGATGAGCCTATCGTTTCCAGCCTTCAGTAGATCTCTGATATACTTGGCAACTTGACTGTTTCCACATCCAGAACAATGTTCTCCAGCAGTTACCCCCCCACCCCACCCACCGGGGACTCATGGGGATTTGTGTCTACTCTGGCATCTAACCACCTGATCATGAATCCTTAGAAATAGGTCATGAATCCTAATCTGTAGACTACAGTTCTAAACCAAAGCTGAGTGGGAAGCCTTCCACTTGAAACTCTCACATTAAGAGAAATGAAAGTGACTTTCAATTTCAGCCTTGGTATGCTCTTATATGTTCATGTTTTTTTGTTTTTTTTTTTTAAGGTAATTGGTGACATTTTCCCATTAAAGAGAAATGGCAACACAAATTATTTTCCTGAGTATGTGAAATATGTAATCCTGTTGAACAGTGTGCGTCAGAACATTATATGTAAAACCTCTGGAGTACTTGAAGTGCTCCAGAGCAGAGACATTCCTGTGGGAGATTATCTGGGTGCGGTTTTAGGTGGGTAGTGTATCAGCTCAAGACATGCATTGTTTACTAATACACCATAACAGATCTGCCTGTGGGCATAATCAGATGGCATACCAGCATAAGGGCACGTTGCATATAATTAGGTCCTGTGTGTTGTTTTGAGCATTATGTGTGGCGTGGCTTCATTGTCATTCGGTTTGGTTTATGGTATTAGAAAAACGCACCTCAGCTGTGCATAATGGCTTTTAGTGTGTGTACAGGTGAAAACACAAAGGCAGGGAGGCAGGGACACCACCCAGTTATGTGAATGGGGAAAAGTATTTTTATCTGTAGCGTTTACATGATATTCAGCCTGTAATCGCATATCAGTTCACGTCACAGTGTCTGTCAGTGGGGCTCTTTCTAGCACAGCCAACCCGAGCAGCCTACTGTGGGGTGAAATGCCACTACTCTTACATAAAATAATGCCACAACCACAGAAGCGGTCACTGTTTGTAGTTTTCATAGCGCAGTGCTCGACACTTTACAATGTTACTGTATGTGTACAAACAGTTTTTTGCACATATAGATAAACAAGAGAGAGAAAGTCCAGCAGTCTGAAGGAATGCAGGAAGGGGGACCTGTGGTTGCTAAGGAAACAGCAATTTGAACTTTCTACCCCACCACCTGCTGACCTTGATCCAAACCCTATAGAGCGTTTCTAACCAGTTTTAGGCTGACCAACATAGACGGTTCAAAGCCCAGAAAGTTGTTCATTTGTCCTGTTTTCAACTATTTCTACCTTATCACATATTATTAATAGAATGCTAGCATTACCTTGCAGCTAGCACTTTACAGTTTTTAAAAACCTCTTTAGAAACTGTTAACAAAGCTAATATTCCAGTTTGGGTCTAAATTGTCAGCGCTCAGTACACACAGTGTGTCATGCTCGCACTTAAGGTAGGTGAATAAAATCGCATTGCTTTCTTGCCAAATTCGGTCCCATTTATAAGCTGCTAATCATGTTAGCATATTAGCATATTAGAGCTGGCAGTGGTCATGCTGACTAATCTCATCTTTAGCACTTTGCTGCTGTAGTTCACTGCTTAATAGTGTAATCCTAGCTGGACCTCTGCTTCTCTGTACCTGACCACACAGTGACTGTTTTCTGCCTTATCTCACTACCCATAAGGAAGTGAGCATGGGTAATCAGACACCTGTAGAGCAAGGCACTCCTCCCAGTAAGGGAGGGGCCTGAAGGAAGGCATTCCCAGACTGGGTAGAGCAGTGAAGTCTGACAGCGTTTTCTCACACAGCAGCACACACAAGGTTTTGTTTTGTTTGTGAACCAAGACAGATCGACGCAAAAGAAGAGAGTCTCAGCTTGGAAACATTGTTCAAGTCACAGGTTTGGGATTGTACACCAGCACAGCAGAGACTTGTGTCCTGCAGTTTTATGGGAAAATACCTCCCGACTCGCTGAACACTAGGAAATGCTATTGTGAAAGGCAGGTGAACGGTTTTCTCCTGCTGTCCCAGGGAGATTACAGCAGGACATGCTTCCAGCCACTGAACAGATTGACTTCACTTGCAGCGTCATGGGAATCTCGCTCGCAAGGGGGAGACTTGGCTGTACCTCTGAAAACAAAGGCAGTAGACGTCTTTATGTGAAAATAGTAAAGTCCACCACATGGAACCTGTGAGTGTGTCACTAAACAGGATTACAGGATAGTTTTTGTTATTGGCACCCTCCAGGAGAAGGTAAGAGGAGCTGTGGAGTTTTGTCCACACAAAGCCCTTTTGTTCCCAGCCAACGCCAGAGGTGGAATAGGAGCAGCTTGGCTAACTAGAGGTGGGGTGACAAACTTTTTGTGTGACATTTTAAACGGACAGTTTGCTGGAGCGTCTACTTGTGCTGGTTTGCATCTGCTCTTAGTTGGAGTAACAAAAATGGACAGTGCAAGTAGTGACTTATTTGAACAGGGCAAACAGCCCAGTCTCCGAGGTGTCTTGAGCAATTTCTTCACGCGGGATCGCTCTCCCTCTTCGGATGTAGAGTGTGCTGTGCTGGTCTCATTTAAAGAGCTTCCAGATGGGGAGACGTATGACGCTGAGGACAGTCAATCTGTTAACGCTGAGAACAAACTCCAAAGGAGGAAGGATTCGGCTCAGGGTGATGTGACTGCTACCGGTCGTACAGTGCAAAAGGTCGAATCATCAATCAGCGACTCTGGCGAGCAGGTTAAAGCAGCAGCTGAAGCCCCGCTTGACCCAGATCTGGTCCAGGTCACTAGGGTGGAAACGCATAGTGACAATGAAAATGAGGACGACGAAGCGGCTCATGAGGCCAAGAAGTCTACTCTATCGGAGGAGGACGGTAAAAAAGTAGACCAAGAGGACGGAGATGCCAATGAAGCAGCGCTACAAGTGCCCATGTTTAGAACACACAAACGTACAGAGAGATCCCGCGTAGAGGCTATGTTATATTCCAGCAGGTTTGCTGGCAGAAGTATCTCTAAGACAGTTCAGCTTTCTTCACTTTCCAAACAGAGAACAGGCTACACTCCCAAGGAAAGTGCTCCCACAGTGTCTGAGAGTGCAGAACCATTGGTTGCTGGAGATGTGGGAACAGGTGAGAGTGAGGAGTATGATGGAATAGATTGCTCTGAACCAGTTCCCTCAATAATCTCTGGAAATCAGTCTTTGGAATCTGCAGACAGTGATGCTAATGTGGCTTCTCCTACAAAACAGACGGACGGTACACAAGAGGAAGAACCAGCTGAGCAAACGGTTGAACTTCGTTCCAGCCAGATATCCTCCTCTGTTCCCTCCAGCCCTGAGACTCATAAAGCCTCGGTCCCAACATCCTCTCCAGAGGAACAGTCAGACACTGGCTTTAAAAAACCCTTGTCGCCATCTTCTCCATCTAAAAAGACTAAAAGTGACAGCCAGGCAGTTTCTGGTCCAGATGCTAAGCTAACAAAAACTCCTAAGACAAGCACATCATCGGCTTCGTCCACCTCATCTCCATCCAGAGGTGCAGAAATCTCTTCACCACTGTCCTTTCAAATGCCTGCTCTATTCAGTGGTTTGCGGGTGCTGAAGAAAGGAGGGGCAGGGGAAGATAGGGAGGTTGTGTCAGAGATCAAGCAGAGGGAGAAGGATTCTGAGCTGGCTCTGCTTAACCTCAAGAAGTCTGTGAACAAAGCCAAGCTCTTCCCTGAACAGAAGACAGGCTCTCCTATGAAAAAGTACACTGAACCTAAATCTATTACAGAAACTAAAAGCACCATAGTGGGACAACTCAGTCATCTGCTTAAGCTGGACAATGATGACCCAAAAAACTCAGTCAATGGGCAGGAGGGAGATTCTTTAGGAAGCAAAAAAGAGTCTGCAGAAGGAGAAGTTGTTTCAGGAGCGAAAACTCCAGAAACTCCAGCTTCCACTCTTGAGAGAAAGACGACCTCAGACGTGGCCTACGAAACCTTCAAAAACCTCCTCGGGCCCAGGACCACCAAAAAGGAGAAGACAGAAGCTGTAGATCTGGAGGCGGTGAAAAAGAAAATAAAAAACGATAAGGAAAACCTGAGGTCGATATTTGAGAGAACCACCAAATCTCCTGGCAAGGAGGTCAAAAGTCCCAAAGAAGCTATTGTATGTAGTTACACAATTATTATATTTTAAGTCACATGTACTGTTGAATTTAAGTCTTAAGACTTTATTTCATGTCTTTATAATAAATACATAGCTTAAAGATTTTTGTTTCTTTGTTTTCTTCTCATAGACAGAAGTCACGTCTCCTACAGACAGTGAGGACCGGACTCCAGGGCGTCTTCAGGCTGTGTGGCCACCACCCAAACCCAAGGATGAAGAAGAGAAGGTGGGGCTCAAGTACACCGAAGCAGGTAAGAACCACAAGCTTGTAGGCTTAGGCTACGTCCACACTAATGTGTTTTCATTTGAAAGCGCATCCGTTTTGGCCTCCCGTCCACACTGAGGCGGCGTTTTCGCTGATGGAAAACGCAGCGTTTTGAAAACGCTTTCGAAAACGCGTACATTTGAAAACGGTGCTTTCACGTTGCAGTGTGGACAGCAAAAACGGAGACTTCCTAAAACGACGACGCATTTCAGTCATAAGATGCAGTCATGTGACCAATTAAACCTAGATAGCGGAGGGCGTTATACAGCACTTGTTTTGTTTGCTCTCAATTTTGACAGTCTGCACGCGCTCCAGAGAGCTTTTCTTCAAATTCTTTAATTCTCGCTCGCTTTTGCACCTTTGTACTTCTGTGTTTCTCGCAGCAACAACTCCACCTCATTGTTAGTCCATTTAAAAAAACTCGCTGCTTTTCCTCAACATTTTGCTGCGATATTTCAAAGAGACAGAAAGTAAATAAGCGGCAGACAGAAATGAATCTTCTTGCGTTTCATGCATGCACAGGACTGGAACGTGAGAGTTTTTGGCCGTTACAATGTGGACGCGCAACTCTGTGAAAATGACTGAAAAGGATGGTGTGGACGCGGAGTGTTTTTGTCTGAAAACGCTGTTTTCAAATCTATGTAGTGTGGACGTCGCCTCAGGCGGTGCTGCCTGTATTTACACTTAAAACCAGGAATGCTGACTAAGAGTCACACCAGCTAAGCTTACACCAACAGGCCTCGCGCTGATTAGCCTTGTAAATGATGTCAATGTTCAACTTTAAAACCCAGAAACAAAGACAGCACCCCTATCATCTAACCCTCGAATGCTCACGCTTTACGTGTCTGAGATAAAAGCTTCAGTGTCGGTGTGTAAGACCTTTCATCTAAGAGCACTATGAGGCTGTGTCTGCACCTTAATGATGCCATTTTTTTGTTGTTATTGCACCACAGGGCACCATGTGTGGCTCAAAGTGGAGAAGGGGGAAAATGAGGATTGTCCTGGCAACTTGCCATGTTTAGCCTGATGTGTTCTTTAAAAGGTGCAATGACACACACAAGTTAAAGGTGATTAAATTACAGCCTAGCATTAAATCACAGCAGCAGTGCAACAGATGTTGGCTGTTCTCTGTGGTGTAGCTTCATCCCAGAGAAAGACGAGCTAAAATGGATTATTCCAGTGCAGTGATCTGGGTCCCGTGTTCCAGCTTTGCTCTTGTCAAATACAGTAGTGTGTGTGGAATTTAAGAAGCAGAGCAAAGTCCAGGCTATAAGCCATATAGACTGTATAAACCGTGCATGCAATCATATCTTTAAAGTATTTGTTAATTTACAGATTACAGACTCTGGAAATGAAGTCTTTATGTCGCTGATGAGAGCCACAAATCAATCTTCTTCTTTTTTTTGGCATGTAGTGTTTAGGGTTAGCGTTTGTTGTTTGTTAGTCACTACAACTAACTTCAAATTGGACAGAAATTAGTTTAAACTAAGACTTGACTCGTCAGCAGAAGCGTTCAACAGAACAGTTATAGCTGTAGTTAATAAACAAGTGTGTGTGCGTGCGCGTGCGTGTGACAGTGAGATCAAGTAGCGTTGAAAGTTAACATTAATATTGTATTTGGATTCTGTTATAATCTGAAAATAAACATGTGGCCATAAATATGTCAGTGAGAAGAGATCAGTTGAAAGAATTGATTTATTGACGGACATAGTTGGAGTGATATATTCTTTGGCGATTAGACTCTGGAGATCCCAGATCAGGGATGTCAGCCCACTTTAATCTTAAGTGGACCAGAGCAGTGAAACACCCTTTTTCTGTCACTGTACAGAAGTTCAGCTACACCTTTAATCCCACAGATGTGTTGATATAAAAAAAGAAGCACAGTTTCAACTATTTTCTCTTCTGTCTTTTTAATTATTTATATGTTAGTTAATTATGTTGGTGTGGTATAAATGGCCATGAGGGTAGAAAAAGCTGTAAAAATTCAGAAAATATGGGTAAAAGTGCAAAGTTTTGTACTCCTTTATGTTTTTCAAAGCAGTCCACAAGGCCGGATTAGACTGTTTGTCAGGACAAACTGGCCCTTAGGTTTTAAAGCCCTGCTAGGATGCAGGTGATGGCAGAGAAGAAGCAGGTGGAGACCCAGGATTCAAAACTGGGCAGCATTAGATGGGAAAATATAGATGGGAAGGAGGCGAATTGCACAAATGAATGTCTGAAAAGGCAGCGTCACAGATGAGTTCTTAGATTTCAGGCACGTGGAACAGAGACTGATTAGCTCATTGAAGGCAGGAAAATTGATCCAGCCAGAGAGATGACAGAACCCAGTGTAACAGTGTGGGAAAGTGGAAGTGATGTAAAGAATAAACTAGCGGCACAAGTGCCCCAGAATACAGGCGGTTGGATGAGTGAATACCAGTCTGCCTTAATGAGCTTGCACATAAGCTACATTATTATAACATTATGAATCTCAAGCAAGTTTTGTTTGTTTTTCATTCTGTCAGTGAAACCAGACCAGCATCTTTTATCTAAATGTTTTCTATTAGCCGGCAGCATGGTATGAAACTGGTTGGTTGAGTTGTTTAGTGAAAGCGATCCGCCCTTCTCTAGTATTTTTATCATGTTTAAAGGCTGCTGTACACGTTGTTGAGCTGGCTCTGTTTCACAGATGAAGTTGATGTTGAAATATTCATATGTTGAATCAATTCATAATTCAACACCCTTTTATAAAAATAATTGGAAAACAGTGAGCAGTGATTACTGAGTCTTGTAAAAGTAAAGTACTAAAGACATCACCAATTTGGTGATGTTGACACACAGCTTAATTTCTGGACATCTATGGATTGATTTCTTTGCCTGTGTGCATTGGACGGGTTGTTACCGACGTCTATGGAAAATTTCATGTCAAGAGCACTTTTAGTGGTCTAATTGGTGACGCGTTCATTACTTATTTTCCCCACAGTATATGTAGAATATGCTTCATTAATGTGCCTTTGTTCTGCATTCTTCCAGAGCACCAGGCTGCCCTCTTGCAGCTGAAGAGAGAGTGCAAGGAAGAGCTGGAAAAGATGCATGTAAGTTTTCTCATGACTGCAGTAAACCAGACACAGGGAAAAATGAGCAAAAAAGGTCAAGGGACAAAAAAGAACTAAACTAATACTGATGCAGGCAACAGAGACAGTGTGGTCTTACATCTGAGTCATGACAGGCGTGTTATAGCACACAGTTAGGGAATTAAACTTCAGTGTGGTTCGAGCTTTAGCTGTACATTTGTGCAAGATATATAAATGAATCACAAGTTCAGCTGTAGGAATTTGGGTTCTCATAGCAGATGACGGTTATGACCACAAGATGGCACTAAGTAAGCATGAAATACTCAGCTGGAGGAGCTTCAGTATGCAAACTAAAAGGCTGGAACCTTTGAGCTATTCAGGTGATGAACTAACATCAAGCCTGTCAAACTTCGATGGACAAACGTATGGTCATATGATATATGAAATGTAATTGGAGTTTTACAATCCTGACATTATGCAGAGAACAGAGATCTCAGATGGTGGGAAAAATGAAGCAATTATAAATGAACAAACCAATTTAAAAGCGCTTGCTATAATATAAGTCTTGAGGCCAACTTGGGTTACTTAATGTGTGCTATTACAACTTCCAGCTGTTCAGTCCTTTCACACACACAAGCACACACAGATGGCTCCCATCAAATGTCCCTTAAAATTTTTAGTTTATCATTTTTCAAAAACGGTGATTTGGAAGAATTTGAAATATGTTTTATCTGCCTATTTAAACAAATTTGCTCTTAGAAAAATGAAAGAGACAGACTAAAGTTCTGGCTGTGTTATAGAATTTGTGCCACTGATGATAATTTGCTCTCTGGGCCACTCCCACGAAAAAGTCTGACCTCCTGAATTTCTGGTGAAAGACATTAATTTTGTTGTAATCTTTCAAATCCACTGCTGACACAGAGAAACATGTACCGTAGTAGAACCACAACAAAGGCTGGGCTAATTCTATTTCTAAACTGACATGAGTTAATAAGGAACATGTGTAAGATTTATTGCAAAACAGTTTATCTTTAAAATCAGTGCTTTGCTTTGTTTGGTTCTCCTTGTTTGAAATGTCAAATAAAAATTGGACTTTGGGGATTTTACTGTAAGAATTGGAAACTAACCTGAGGGAAACATTTAATTGGAACAAAGATGAAGCGATATAATACCCTCTTTAAATAAAGAAGCGTGTACTTGGAAGAATAAGTAGGCACTCTAGTCCAAATTCATCTCAGGGAAAACGCCGTCTACCGCCTGATACGGTTCTGTTGGATGGTGGGAAATGACTAAAGTTGCTGATACTCTGGATTTGTTCTCATGGCAATTTTCTTCTTACAGTCAGAGTTTGAGTTTAAGATGTTCCAGCTGCGTGGTGAGCACGCGGTCTCCATATCACACCTGGAGGGAGTCATTGCCAGTTTGGAAGGAGACAAGCCGTACAACGCAGGACGGGAACGCCGTGAGGTCCGCGATGTTGCTGTGTTCACCGGAGATGACCCCATAACCAAGACCTGCCGCACTGTGGGTATCCAGACGGACCGGGAGACGTTCATTAAGAGCCCCGAGGGCGATGGAGGCGGGCTCGCTCAAAGCCCCAGTCAGAACCTACCGAAAAAACTCAACTTGGACTCGATCGGACTGAATCTAAAGGCTGAAATGGACCAAGGGCCTTCTGCGCCGCCGCCGCCGCCGCCACCTCCTCCTCCTCTACCAGGTTTCTCAGGGCCACCAGTACCCCCTCCTCCTCCTCCTTTGCCGGGCAACACTGGAGCCCCGCCGCCACCCCCTCCACCACCTCCTCCTCCCCCTGGGGGTGGCCCACCGCCCCCACCTCCTCCACCACCTCCCCCTCCCGGCTTACCTGGCAGTGGCCCACCTCCTCCTCCCCCTCCTCCAGGAATGGGCCCCCCGCCTCCTCCACCTATGGGGGGATTCGGTCTCGGCCAGAAAGCAGACATGGCCCCACGGAAACCTGCCGTCGAGCCTGCGTGTCCCATGAAGCCTCTGTACTGGACCCGGATCCAGATACAGGACAACAAGTACGTATAAGACAGGATCCACTCCACTGGGGCTCCACTGGACTTCAGTTTACAGCTTAGGTTTTTTTATAGATCTGCAAACTCTAACAAGTGAAAGTGAAGCAAAAAAAATGCCAAACTAGGTTTGATGTCATTGAAAATCTGTGGTGCACTTACAGGGTTTGTCCACCACACCACACTACAGAATTTACTGCCTCTTAAAATGTCCCACACTGTGTGTCATGGTCCCCAAAAAATCTATAACCATAGATTTAGCCATTATATTGTAAATTGTGGGGGGTGTTTTGTTTTTTTATGTTAAACTTTAAGCTAATACTTCAAAATCAAACTTCAGTATGATGATTTTAAAGATGCTTTTGCTGTTTCCTTTGTTACTGATGTAAACATGCTACTGTTAAGGACTGCATGGGTTAGATACACAAATATCCTGCAGTCAAAGGAGTAGCCCTGTCATCCCAGTGCAAATGAAGCTGTAGGCATTATTGGCTCTGGGCTAATGGGCTCTCAGTCTAAGGCTTGAATGCTCCTATTCAAAGAGATTTCAGCGATATGGTTGCTGCACCGCACTCCCTCATCTAAAGGCCCTATTGAGATGCTCTGTAATAGTAAGTGGATTATCCAGACCATTTACTGTGGCTGTGGTTGTTGCCTTTGAGTGCCAGCCTTTCAGCTTTATGGCCTTGTATTTCCATGGCTGGATTAGTGGGGAGAAGCTGAGCTGCGGTTCGTGTTCTCTCGCCGGTTGTGGCCAGCGCTCGAGGACTAAGTGTCTGCACTGCAGTAGTTTCGTGTCAGCTATAAATTTAACTGTTAAGGGGCATTAAATGGGTCAGATGTTTAACTGTAGCTGGATCAGCTGTGTGATCTGTGTTAATGGTGTGAAGGTCTGAGTTATGAGGTTTGGGGGGGCTGTAGGGGGGGATGCAGTGTGAGGTTTGAAATGGTGCCCAGTGTCTGAATGTAACCTGAGATGTGGAGTACAGTGGGCAGCGTGTACGACGGGGGGGATTTAAAGAATTCACTTATAGCCGTAGTCCAATTAGAAAGTTGTCTTGTGGGTTTTTTTCTTTTTGCTAGGAGGGGGAGTCGGGTCTGAGTTTCTTTAGTAAGCTACGTTCCTGCATCAGAGCCATCAGATGTTTGTTGGACTCGAGGTGGGAGAGAACAAAATCCAAGGATTTGTTAGTTTGTTTTTAAGGCGGTATCATTATAAAGCCTCTTGACTGCCCTAGATAAATATGCTCACCTCTGCAAATGCATGCTTTGGAGACGCAGCTGAACTTGCCTGACCCTAATCTAGTCACTGTTGAAAGGCAGTTGATTGCTCTGGTATTTAAGCCACGATAAGCCTCCAAGCACTTGCACCCAGTGCGGTTACATCCAGGCTCTCTCAGGTGGCCTGCCGGCTGTAATATCGTTCAATGGTGACCTGCAAGAAGAACTGTGACGTGTGAGGAGATACATTTCGGGTGGGAGGAGCCTGCTGATTGTGGCGTTAATGTCATTTTGACGACCAGACGTGATGGGGGTGGGGGGGAAGCAGAGTGAGGCAGGTTGAGTTGAATTAAACAGTAGATGTGTTTTTAACAGCAAACTGCTGAACGCCCTCTTGACTCTTAGACACCTCTCGTTCTCACTTTGCACCTCCGTTTGTTTCTTTTTCCACGTTACTCGGCAACTTCTGCAACACAGCATTTTGTCCTTTGCCTGGAAATGGTGGTTTATTACAGAGACAGGCTTGTCTTTAAACTTTTATTTCTATCACCCGGGTTATAAACGGCGCTCTTAAAAGTCAAGATTGCGACCGTGGCTGCCAGGTTTTTGTCCAAACAGCAAAATGGACAACATCAAATGAGCTTCCAAACATGGAGAACACTCAATTTTGTTTGATTCAAGTAGCCTCCATGTTGCTAGCCGTTCTATGAGAAGCCTTGACTGTGATCGAATGTTTTACACGCTATAACCTCAGTTTTTCATGGTCTGTTTATATTTAAAAAATTTATGATCCGTTTTTGTTTTGTTTTTTTTGTAGCAACAACACTTTATGGTGTTCTCTGGAGGAGCCAAACATCGTCAACGCCAAAGAGTTTGAGGACCTTTTTTCCAAGGCCACGCTGCAACCGAAGAAGAAGCCGCTGTCGGACACGTATGAGAAGAAAGCCAAAACTAAGAAGGTAGCATCATTGGGCTCCACTCACTCCCCGGCTTGGGTTGTATTGACTTTGGGCGCTGTGTTGAAAGCTTAATTCATCACTGTATTCTTTTGCATGTGGTTATCTTGCACGTTTTGCCAGCTGAGGGCAGGCTTTTTCTTTCATTTCTTTCATCTAGCTTTGTTTAATAGAGGCTTTCTGTCTGCCGTCATCTTCACTCGTAAATCCAAGGAAGAAATAACAAAAGGTGAAACAAAAGGAGGGAAAAAAAATTGATTGCGAGCCTCATCAAGCCCTCCTCCAGATTGTTGTCTGTAGTTGCCAGGTCCTACACTGGCTATCAAGTTCACTCCCTTATGTGTGTGTTGGTGTGTGCTTTTCTCCCCCCCCTATGATCGAGTTCTGCAGTGTGGTGTAACCAGGGCTTCAGGATTATGCTTTTTCCCTTTTGTGCAAGGTAAATTTTTCAAATCAAGAACAAAAAATCAACACAGATGTGCTTTCTGCCCAATTGATCCACTATTCCCTCTACCCCACCAAAGACTCCTCGATGCCGTCGTGTTAAATCCTGCAACTCTGCACCTCTCTCTCTCTCGCAGCCAGCGCTGCGTCAGCGTCCCGGCTGCCTCGCGGTCCCTGCCAAGGCGTCCGAGCAGTTAAAAATCAGCCGCTGCCCCAGACTTTAACCTCTAAATCCATACGCGTCCCCTTTTCTGATCAATTTGTTAAGGCTCCACTCGGCTCCAGAGGGCCAGAACGTGTATATGTGTGTCCATCCCAAGATCTCCCGATTCAGTCGGGTCACTCAGACTGTCCAACATTTGATCCAACACAGACAGCCACATCCAGACACAGATCTCGCCAACTGTGTCCTGTCTGGGCTTACATCATTCTAAAAGAGGTTTGGCCCCCATTAATAACAACATGTTGAAGCAAATTCATAACAATCAAAAAAATCCCATGTCCAACATAACACTTGTCCCCTCCCCCCGGTATTTGAAAGAAGGACGTTTGTGCTACACCGGCTGGGTTTGTTATCTGTGTTTAGACTTTTTGTTCTCAGTACTGTGGTTTTATTTAATTTAATTTTATGCAGTTATTTCTGGGGTTAAAGGGGGAATTGTTTCCGGCTGCCTTGACGTTCAGCTCACTGGAAAGGTCATCGGAATAATAGAAACTTGTTTACTTAATAATTTTCTATCCCTGAAAGTTTATACTCTGAGTGACTGGAGGGGAAATAATTTGCGAGGGAGATCATCTAAATAATAACCAGCAGATGATGGTTTCCAAGAAGTTCAGCTGGTTAAAGTACAGGAAAGAAAGGAAAGCGGGCCACATCTTTTTGGGAAGCTGGGGAGTAAGGGGAAACAGTATAACAGAAGATTAGCTGCTTCTGAGCGGAAGGAGGAAAGAAAATGGATAAGGATATCTTAGATGGTGCAAAAGAGAACGCTATAGGCCCCCCAGCAACTGCAGAGTATAAAAGTACACGTTGTTTACTTGTTGTCTGACAGAGTCCTGCAGTACTGAAACAGAGGCAGGCTCACGACCTCCAGGATATTTGGATGACATTGTAGCATTAGTCATGTTACATTAAGTGATACATGTGATTCACAGGCAAGTATTTTTGGCTCATGAGTTGCATCTGCTTAGACTTCTATGAGAGGATGTCACACTGTTTAAATTCCTTCGGGGTGCAAAGGAATAGGGCTTCCACAATTTTCATTGCGTCATCTTTCCACCTAGTTTTGTGAGCGCACCGTCATAGTCCTGGTTGCAAGCGGTTTGATTTTATCAGTTATTCTGAAGCTTAATAAATGTCAGGAAGTGGCTAAATAATCTATGCAAATGTAGTGATGCGTTTGAATCACAGAACAGAAATAAAGTATTCGAATAACTTGCTAAGAAAATTCATATGAGAAGCTAAGCTACTACTTGACCTGCTGTGCAAAAGTCTTGAGCCATTATTCAGTTATCGGAAAAAATGGGAAATGGGTGCAGCAATTATTAAACTGTGCAAACATGCATGGAAATACAATTTATAAGGCAAAAACAGTTTATACTTTAAAGTCAATATTTTTGGTGTGACCACCTTTATTCTTTAACAGAGGCTGAACTCTTTCAGCTTTCTTATCATTTCTGTAAGTAGTCTTCAGGAGTAGTTCTCCAGGCTTCTTGAAGGACATTCAGGGCTCTTCCGTGGATGTTGGCTGCCTTTTGTTCCGTTCTGTCAACATGATCCCACCCTGCTTCAGTAACGTTGAGATCCACTGGCTAAAATTCAGCCCCAAATCCTGACAGAGCCTCAACTGTGTTTTACAGATGGCTTTAGATACTCACTGTTGTAACGCTGTTACTGTATCGACAGTGATTTGAACCAGAATTTTCAAATATGGATTCATCACTCCATGAAACCTGTTGTCGGTGCTTTTGAGTCGAGCACTTCTTCTTTTATCCTCCACTTGTCATTTCTTTTCTTCACAATTCACACCAATCGGAATCACTGTTGATGCATAAATACTATTTTTATGGCTCTCAAACTCTATTTTCATTGGCATTTTTTAAATATTCCCTAAAATACAAGCGAAAAGTGTCTGAAGATTCAATTTAAAGTTCTTTCTTTGCCAAATTGTCTGTTATGTGCGGACACTGTTTTTTTTTTTATGCTTGAAGGATTCATAAGTCAGTGTTGAGTGGCTTCACAGCCACAGCTAAGAAACGTTTTGAAAGGCCGCGAAGAAGCCAGGACGAAATATTCTGCAGGGCTTCTTTCAAAAATACAACAGTGTTTGGCTCCTTAGACGTAAAATATAAAGAGTTGTTCACTGTACTGTATTTCCCATAACTGACCTGTTCTTTCTTCATCTACTTGTTTCAAATTGTAATAGTTGTTTCTTAATAAAATAAGTAAAATAAACAGACTTCTGTAGAAGAGATCAAGAAACTTCATGCGCAGTGGGACATGCTTCCCTTTTTTGATTGTCTGTCTTCCTGTAAGCTTCTGGCAGCGCTGCACCTTCACCTCCCTCTAAGTTGTAGGAGGTTTGTTAATAAATCTGTCTTGTTCTGTAGTTTTCGCAAAAATCATTCTCCCCACGTGGTTCTTTAAACACACTCGGAAGCTTTATAAATGTCTGCCCAGAACAGAGATTTAAGCACGACTGTTGAAAAGACTCTTTTATTCTGGAGGTTCTGATTGGACAGGGATGTAGGTGATAGCTTCTCAGTTTGGCGTGACGTCTTCCTCTGCGCAATACCGGCTGACACACATGTGGGCTACCTGCCTCCCATCTGTCAGCACACTCATTTTCAGTCAACGTTGCCAGCGAATCTGGTTACGTATCTGTATTAAGGAGTCTTTGTTTGTCTCCATTTGTGTGTTTCTGCGTCTGTTTTTATTTGCGCGTCTGCGTGTGCCCGCTTGCTTGAACACACCTGTGTGGTGACGGCACGTCCCCCGCAAGTCATTATGCACTTGCTCAGAAAGTGTTGCCAGAACATGCTAACACCACAGCCCCGGGGGCTGTGGACGGCGAGAGGAGATGAGTGGGTGGGAAAGGAATGTGTGTGTACATTATGCATATGAGCCACTTCCCCGTTGTCCAGCAACTGCACACGCCAAGAGTTGAAACTCGGGGGATGCAGGCGATGCCTACATGAGTGAGTTAATCTTTATCATGTGTGCCATAGAAAAATCAAAGCTCTTGTTTACTCTGGAGCTCGTCTCTCTGCGCCGATTAGCATATCAAAGCTGAGGGGAGCTCTCTCACCGGGGAAGACGGGACCGGGGGTATAATTGCACGCATGTGGCTTCACCCCGATGGCTGGTGGAGGCGATAAAGTATGGGCACCTATGTGAGCGGGGGAGCAGGCGATGGGCACGTCGGTGCATTTTTGAGGATCGAGGAGGGGAGGGAGGGATGATGATGATGATGAGGGAATATTCCGGTTAAATATGCCGGCGTGTGCGTGTACAAATATGCACATTAGTAAACACAAAAACTGAGGTCTCTTTTATGCACATAAATCAGAGCTCTATCAAGTTTATACATGGCAAGTTAACAAACAGCAGCTTTACGGGTTTATGGGAATAACTTATGAGCAATCGTACTACGTTTATTAAAGACATATTTGAAGTCGTGGCTATGACGTGGGAGAGTGGGCGTAAGATTAACACTTCTGGGCGAGACTGGGGTTGCTGAGTGTATCGCAACTGGTTATTGATGGGAAGTCTCGAACCAGTTGTTATTGTAACATTTGCCTGGGTGATTTCAGACAGATAGTCAGAGAGACATCACTGCGGAGCAGGCCGCTCGCTCAGGCGTGGCTGTGTAAACTATCCGTTCAGCTCGGATTCTGCATCACCCAGGCCGCATCGCCTAACACCGGCCACCTGCTTCAGCTCAAGGCTCTGACATCTCAGTGTCTCCTTCCATGATTTTGTTTATTTTCTTAGACTGCTCGCTTTCCCCCCCCCCCCCTTTCTTCCTCTTTCTCTTGACTCGTCTCCGTTACTCGAGCGTCCTCAGCCGTGTCGGGTCAGTTCTCTTGTTCTCCACCGGAGGGAGCCATTAGCTATTGGTGTCTACCTGTCTCAGCATCAGCATCTCCCGGCTCTCTCCACCTACCCCGAGCTGTTTGCGTGTCTCGAGGCAAGCATCCAACATCACTTGTCTTTTCTCATTAACTTAACTGTTTAGGCTAATTGGCGACTTCTGCAAAGGTTCCTCGCCGCTTTTAGTGCGGCCCATCCAGAGTGGTTAATTAGAGGTGTTGGGAAAGCCTGGTACTCAGCCGTCTCATAGTCCCCAGTGTAGGAGATCCCTAGTGATCCAGGTAATAGAGCTGGAAGCAGCATGGCACCCACTAACGCCCTGTAATGCAATACCAACTTCTAAGGCTTCTGCTCTCCAGCTCCCACTGGACAGCCCAGTAGCCGACAACACCATAATACCTAATGAAGAAGCCTGACACATTAACTTTTAGAGCGGGGCTTTACCTTGCCAAAACGTTCTCTGGTTTTACGGCTAATTCAGTCATAAGTAATTGTGACCATGTGTAGGCACAAATAAAAATCCTGTGAATTTATAGTTACTGCTTCTCTTTGCCGTGCTCTTCAAGACTGTCCTTTTATGGTGCCACTTTTTGCCTTTGTACTTTCACTGCGACTTGATATTTTTTGATTATATCTCGCACGTGTTTTCTGGTAAACTTTGGAGGAGGTGCTTTTCCTAACGTTCGCTTTCTCATTAATGTAACTTGATAAAGAGGGTCCCGGCTATGTGTGTGCGCGCGCCACATTTCCCGGTAGTTTGCGTCACGATGATGGGTTATCACAATTAGTGCTGATTAGTTCGGTCATTTGGGTCAATCCCGGGTGATTCGCCGACTGCTGGGACTAACTGGGGCTTTGGGCGCTCTGTCTCGCTGGTCGTCCGTCACCTGCCACGGAGGGGAACTGGTGAATTTAACCCACCCTCTCGCTACTCGAATGAACTTTTTATTCACCGTCTGTTCCTCAGGTTATTTGATGTCACATTTTGAATAATGAGGGATGATTTGCGTAAAGAGTAAATGTCATGTTAAGCTAAAAAACTGCATTTTTCTATAACCCATATTTCATATTTGAATCCCCCCACCCCACCCCCAACTCTCTCGATACTTTATAATGTAAATTATTTTGTGGTTTGTTTGGTTTTTTTCTTTCTCTCCAGATTATCAAGCTGCTGGACGGGAAGCGTTCCCAGGCAGTTGGCATCCTGATATCAAGCCTGCATCTGGAGATGAAGGACATTCAGCAAGGTGAAAAAATCTTTTCCAGCGTCATCTAGAAGCTTGCAAACACTACATTATTTTCCTGCCTTTCACAGAACAAACTCGTATTCCGATTCAGCTGCGATAAACTAAATTTACTCTCCTCTTCACCATTAAAGTGAGCAGGACTCCTGAGGAGATGCAGATGGAGTTATTTTTAGAGATGAGATAGTGAACTCTGCAGCAGAGGAGAATTTCCAGTGTCTTGACAGCTACTAATTTGTAACTCCAGACACTTTTTTTCTGGATTAATTTGTTTCAAGTGGAAAGTGGATGATTTTTCCAGTTACCACTGTGGGAAAGAAAAATCCTCAATTTGTCAAAATGTGAGACGGCCACGTCGCGATGAAAGCAGCCTTTCGCTTTTTCTGACAGGCCTCCTGTGCTGGTTAAAGTCAAATTGCCATCTCCTTCATTTTAAGAGCTGAATAGATTGATTGCATTCTTGACGGTTCTGTGGAAAATGCACGCATACATGTGCATGTCTAAAGTCCCTGCATGGGTGAGTAAACGCATAGTATGTGTGTTGGGGACATCATAGGTGGGCCAGGAATTAGTCCGGCCCTGGGACTGTGGCGGAGAATGGCTGCCGCCTGCTTGTCTGAGCATGCGGCCAGCAGATCTGTTTATTGTAGCCAGTGACGGTTTCCACAAGCCTAATGGGACTGACACCCCACTAATGATCTAAGCATGTACAAAACCACGTTCCACAGTTAGCAGACACTGCGCTACCACATAAAACCAACTCAAAACACAAGCCAGAAAAGCGGATACACCAGGACAACCATCCTGTTTCGATTTCTTTTTTTCTCCCCCCTTTCAGTTCAGTTTCTCTTCTGTTCCAGTGTCAGTTTGGTAAAAAAAAGGCCGGCTCACACCCAGCGTGAGGCTGCTTCCTTGTGCTTTAATGGGAGGTGTATGCGAAATGGACAATTTGAATTTGACAATGAAGGACAGCACCTTAATAAGCACTTCTGAGGGCGCTAGTCCCTTGCTTCGCCTGCTTGCCTCCCCTTTGTTGCCAAATTAAAAGGACATGGTACATGTAATGTAATTACAGCTACTAGGGAGGGAGAGAGTGGGAAGCAGGGAACTAGAGAAGGCAGTACTCGGGTTAAGAGCAAGGGGGGGTCAAATGCACCCGTGGAAGTGACTGGGCGACCTCAAGGGCCACCATGGTTCAAGGGCAAAGGGAGGCTCTCCCCCCCCACACACACCACACACACACACCACACACCACACCACACACACACACCACACACACACCACACACACACACACCACACACACCACACACACCACACACACACACACACCACACACACCACACACACCACACACACACACACACCACACACACACACACCACACACACACAGACACAGACACACACACACACATACACAGACACACACACACCACACACACCACACACACACCACACACACCACACACACACACCACACACACCACACACACACCACACACACCACACACACACACCACACACACCACACACACACCACACACACCACACACACACACCACACACACACCACACACACACAGACACAGACACACACACACACACATACACAGACACACACACACACCACACACACCACACACACACACCACACACACACACACCACACACACACAGACACAGACACACACACACACATACACAGACACACACACACCACACAGACACACACACCACACACACCACACACACACCACACACACACACACCACACCACACACACACACCACACACACACCACACACACACCACACACACACCCACACACACACACACACACCCACACACACACCACACACACACCACACACACACCACACACACACCCACACACACCACACACACACCCACACACACACCACACACACACCACACACACACACACCACACCACACACACACACCACACACACACCACACACACACCACACACACACACACACACACGAGTGAAAAGTGGAAGGAGAGGGTGTGAAGCCGTTGGCAGGCACGCTTTGATCTGTCGGTGTGGAGAGATATCCGGCTCCCCTCGGATCAGAGTGCTCCTGTGCACACTGAAGCAGGCCCCCTTTGGTGGGTGATTGACGGCTGCGTGGCTGAGGGACTGAATAATCCACTCTAATAAGATGTAGGAAATGGACCTCCAGCGTTTTCTCTGATCCAGACGTCGGGACCACATTGACAGCTTCTCTGCAACAGAACAGCTGGGAACCAGAACGCAAATTGTTACCTTGTTAGGTGGAAGTAGTCGCTGGCCAAAATTGTTAACATTACCTGTGCAAGTTTAATACACGAGACATTCAACTGATAAAAAAAGAAAGAAATCTGTTCTAAAGACATTTTTGCAGACCTTTTTTTGTTTTTTTTGTTTGGTTTTTAATGTGTTTTGATAATCAGAAGTGCCT
Source organism: Maylandia zebra (assembly GCF_041146795.1). Classification (NCBI taxonomy): domain Eukaryota; kingdom Metazoa; phylum Chordata; class Actinopteri; order Cichliformes; family Cichlidae; genus Maylandia; species Maylandia zebra. Next base: position 30,800,003 of record NC_135185.1, read on the forward strand.
TTTTAGTTCCATTGGTTTCAGTATAATTAAGACAAGGACAAAGCACCAGATTCTCCTGCACTGAGCAGCTCACACCAAAACAATCAGGATGAATAAGCAGCCGTGTAGTCCAGCAGAAACACATGTAAACTAGATTTTATGATGTTCAGCTTTCTTCTTTTGGGTCAAATAAGTGTCATAAGTTTTGTAAATTTCAGCAGGTTTAGCTGATGTGGTATGTTGTGTAGTTTATGATGGCAAATGTTTGCAAACTTTAGCTTAAATTTGCAGCATAAATTGCTGATATTAGTTTTCGACTGATTGACGCGTCTCCTCTGTGGCCACGGCAACTGAGTAGCGCATTTCAGAGGAGCAGGTCGTGCACAGACCTTCTCGGCTGACAGCGACCAGACAACCATGAGCTGATCCAAAAGCAGTGTTGACCGTACCCACTTCTACGTGCATCACTAAGCTATAAACCTACGACACGGTCTCTTTCTGTGATCGTTTCATTTTGCCTTCTGTTTACACACTCGAACGTACAAAAACCTTTTAAACGATTGCCTGTTGCATTCACTTCCTATCTGCTCCGGCATCCTTTGTTTTTCCTTAGTGCACCATCTACTGCCCACCTCAAACTCATTAGTTGGCTGTTGGTGGTTCTAGCTGTGAGCTCTGAGGTTAAGCAGTTTCAGGCTTTCCTTTCTTTGCCGTGCTGACGGGCTTCGTCCCCCAGTTCGCTTGTCCACGACAAGAGGGGGGAAAGGAGCTTCGGCGTACACTCAGCATCTGCGGTCTCAGACTCAAGTGTGCTCAGCCTGGCCACACTCCCAGCTTTACTACCTCAAGCTAATATTGTAAATTAGGTGTATAATTCAGTTAAATGGCAACTGAGTTATGCACTTCACTTGTTTTGTTTGTTTTTTTTAATGTCATTCTTTGTTTTACTGGTTTGGGAAATCTTTTTCTGTCAAATATGAATATAGGCTCTATAAAGCTGCCACAAATGTAATGTTCCATTATTCAGCCTGTAAGTAAATTAAAGGGCTGTTGTGGGTCTGTTCTTTATAACACCGACTGCTTCTGTTATCTTTTCCAGCTGTTCTTAATGTGGACAATTCTGTGGTGGATTTGGAGACAATTGAGGCTTTATATGAAAACGTAAGTAGCGTGTGTGTGACATTTAAATGTCTAAACAAAAGGCTCTAAAGTTTTCACAAGTTTAAAATAAAACTAGATAACATCTACATCAGGGGAAATTATCATTCGACTCCCTGCTGAATTTGTACGTTTTCTCTAATTTTTTTTTTCTGTTAGCTTCATTTTAATGGCGAGATACAGAATATCAATATTTCCCCCACTATATATGGTGTTACCGAAGCAAATAAGGTTTCTATACAGATGCATCTTAAAATCTTCTCTAACAAAAAGTTGAATCACGTATATTTCATCACAGTATTGAGCCACATCTTTGTAATGACCTTTGCATTGTCTCTCCATAGAGGGCCACCAGTGACGAGATGGAAAAGATAACGAGACATTATGAGACATCCAAAGAAGACGAAGTGAAACTGCTGGACAAACCTGAACAGTAAGATTTTGTTTTGAATCAGGTCTCACCAATTTGATTATGTGTGAAAGGATACAGAGATATAGAGCTATGGATATCTATCTCAGGGCTTCGTCATTAGTTTCTGCACAAAGTGTGCATTTTTACATAGCCTTTGCGTACGTGCAAAAATGTGCATTAATGGACACTGCTTCAGTAGTTTTTGTCAGGGTTAAGCAGTCCAGCCAGTTAACGAGGCCTGGATCCAGCGGTGCCATTCAGCCTGGCCTTCCTATTTCCATGTTTGACCAGAGCTGTCACTATAGCCTCCTGAGTCATCCCTACTCAGTGTCTACCTCCATCAGCAGGGTCTAATCACACAGGATGTTACCACTCCACTCCGCTCCCCTCCGACACGGCACTGTTTACATAAGTCGTCCCGCATCAGGCCAGAGCTACCTTTGATCAGTCTCCGTGCGCCGCTCGCCGCTTTCCTCCACCCGACCCCGCGGACCTTTCAAACCCAGCCGAGCAGCGCGGCTCATGACTAGCAGCTGCCTGCCTGCGAACAGCAACGTTGACTCAGTCAGCCTGCGTGGGGAAGCTGGGCCTGCCAAGGACCCAAAATAGTTCTTCCTGTTAGACGTTTTGTTTAATTCTGTCATAACACATGCCATACTCTTCCACCTCCTTCTCATCCTCTCTCTGCCCCTCCTCCCCTTTTGTTTTTCAGGTTTCTCTATGAACTCTCTCAAATTCCGGACTTTGCGAGCCGAGCCCGATGCATCATCTTCCAGTCGGTATTCCTCGACACCGTCTCTTCTATACGTCGCAAGGTGGAGATCATCTCCAACGTCAGCAAAGTAAGAACGTCACGACAACAAACTGCTTAAAAAGTGTCCGCCTACAAGAACTAACCCCAAACAAACTGTGTTTGTCAATGTCAGGAGTTGCTTGATTGCAACAGTTTGCGGGATATAATAGGTCTCGTTCTGGCCTTTGGGAACTATATGAATGGAGGGAACAGGACGAGAGGGCAGGCTGATGGCTTTGGGCTGGAGATCCTCCCCAAGCTAAAGGACGTCAAGAGCCGGGTAAAACCGTTAAAGGCTCTAAAGTCTTATAAAAGTAGAGTAATATCCTAGTGAGCGGATTCATGCCCTTTATCTTAATTGTCTGTTTTGCTGTTTTCTTTCTTCAGGACAATCGCATGAACTTGGTGGATTACGTGGTTTTATACTACTTGCGTAATTTTGATGAGGTAAATTAATCATTTTTAAAAAAATAAAGTTTAACAGCTTTTAAATGTCTCCTAAGTAACACGTTGCTTCATTATTGCAGCATGCTGGTACGGAAAAGAGTGTGTTCCCTCTGCCAGAGCCACAGAACGTCTTCCAGGCTTCTCAGGTTAAGTTTGATGACCTCGCCAAAGACCTCCGAAAACTCAAGAAAGATCTGACCGGTACGACGTGCCCCACTCGTATAAGCGGGTTCATTTCTACCACATTGAATTTATTGCTTAGGTTATCTTTGTTCCCCAGTAAATCAGTCAGCGTAATTGTATACATTACCATCTTTCACCAGAGCAGTTTAAATGTAAATGCACATCCCGTGGACTCTCCCCTCCCTCTGCAGGGAGGTTTCTGGGTTTATTCAGGACCTCGAATGGCCCGAGGGAGCCTTTCCCAATTCCCAGATATTGTATCTTAACAACCGTGTCATCATAACACGACAGGCTTTCCTGTTACAGGACTAGTGGCAAGACGTTTGGCATCTTTATATCTTTGTCTGTGCAGCATTTAAAGCTAGAGTAAAACCCAAAAAACAAATTCCAGGTCACTGAGGATACATCAGAGGGACAATAGGGGGATTAAAAATTAAATACACTTTTGATGTTCTGTGCTGGTAGTGTCCTGGGCGCCGAGCCACTCAGTAACCCAGCCAAGCAGCCAGTTAGTCTTGGCCAGGGCCACACGGAGGTTAAAGGCGATGCCCCCCGGTGCCCCTTGTGTCTGTCGTTATTTAAATCAACCAATAATACGGCATATGAAAGCAATTAGATATGCTCCACAGCTCTCCCCTGCGTCTTTCAGATTGCTGTTAAAGCCCTCTCCTCTCTGACCCGAGGGAAAAATACAAAGAGTCTACTAAAGTACCCAGACCCACCTCAAGCTGTCACTCATTTATTAGGAAAAATGGAAGACCTGAAGACAATAAATGCAACACGAGGGCCTTCGTATTTGATCTCTGCTGCAACGCAGTCTGGCACAGTAGTCCTTAGGGGTATTTGCATCACAGGGCAAGCCCTGGATTCTGGATGTTTGCTGAGCTCCACCTATGACTCCCACCATTTTTATCCTCTCCAGCCGCCAGGAATAAATATTTATGCCAGGCTATTATAAACCAGCCAAAAGAAAGCAACTGGTCTTAATTATAAAGCTAACACAGATCACTTCCATCCACATCGAGAGCACTGCCTGACACTGAGAAGCTAACATCGGATCACGCTTTGGTTTACTCGCACTGTTTGACTTTGGCGAGCAGAGCAGCCCACCCCTCAGGTGGTGACTGCAGTGGTCGCCGGTGTCTTGCCCTGCAGCCTTGGGTCAGAGGCAAGGAGTTGTGATGCTGAGAGTGAGAACTTCATCCCTGCTGAGCTTAGTCCACCTCCGTGGGCCATGGGCACATTTAGGATACTGTATGTTTCTGAGCTTTGAGCTGAGTTGCTCCGGAGAGGGCTTGCCGTCCACTTGGCTGCCCTCTTCTTCACTGGCTTGTGCAGAAACGTGATCCTCTTTTGATGGGGCTTCCTGTTTGGGAAGAAGGTGATGACCTTTTCTGTGCTGCTCTCAGAGGGAGAGGGATGAGTGAGAGGCCATAAGGACTTAAACCTACTGTAGGACTCGGAGCTCCCAGTGAGACAAACCATGCTGTGGTTAATTTGTGCGTCAGTCTTTAGAACTCGGCACTAAAGATTAAGTTTATCATTAAAATTTGGCACAACTCAAAGTTCTTAAGTCTTCCCAGAATTCCTTTTCCCTTCTCGACCAGCGGCTACCTACTAAAAGATCTCTTTAACGGTCACATAATTGAACCAGACAGATGGGAAGGGATGCAACCAAATGAAATGGGATCAAATAAAAAGAAACAGTCAGAGCTCATTTGCTGCTCAGGGGAGTTTAGTGTTTCACAGAAGTCCCGGCCTAGGTTAGGCATTCATCACTGTGGCAAATCAGACAGTGTCCCGATTTTAAATGGCCTTTTAATGTCAGGTTCAGGCTGGGCCTTTAGCCTGAGGCCTGTTTTACGATGGAGCCTCAGCTTGGAACAGAATGAGTGAATTCTGTTGACCAAACAAGGCAAAAATTACTCTAAAATCGGATCCTTTTTTATGTTGGTTGATTTGTTGCAAGTAATCGTGCGATTTTCTAGCTTTTTGAATACGAATAAATTTGTCAGCACATTGCAGAATGGCTGCATAGACCCGGATAACCCCAGGTCCATATGTCACATACCCAAAGAGCTAAAAAATGGATGGATGCATTTGAAATGTAAAGTTTGTCTATATCTGTAAAGATATAGACAAAAGCACCTTTTCCTTTTAATGCATCTTGAAGCCATATTTCAGTGCTGCTGCTGATATTCAAAGTCCTGCCTGAAGCTTCTACCTGTCAGTGCTGTATTTCCAGCAAAAAAGGGAGAAGAGTTGTAGTTAGGTGGATATGAGTTGATTTATGAGGGATGGAAAGGAGAGAGAACGCCTTACCCTACGGCAGTCTCCTGGCTGGCCTTGCTGAGAGGTGATAGCATTTTTCATCCCATAGAAAGGAGAGCTGGATACTGACAGACCACTGGAACTAAAGATAATTGGAGATCAGTGAGAGAATTCACTTTCCAGGTATAAATAACTAGAATGTGCCACGGCTGGAGCACTGGACTGGTTTAACCTCCTGGGGGGAAAAAAGAGTGCAGCAAAGTTTATGAAGTTCACTGTTACATTCTGAATATAACTTACATTAAAATATTTAAAAAAATTAATTATCAAATGAGTTAAAATGTTCTGAGGAGGATTTTTATCTTTTCTCTCGTTTACTGTGCGTCTCCTCGTCTCATTTGTTTGCTTCTTCGGTGGATTTTGCTTCCTCATGAACCAGAGCTTCACAAATGGGAGGTAGTGGAGTGTAATGGGCACATTTGTGCGACCGAGCCATCCATCAAACAGCCATGGTTGAGATCTTGTGGTGTTCCGCAGAGTCTCCGTCCACTCGTAGGCTTTGTCTTTAAGTCGACTTTCCGTAGTCGTGAATTGTCCTGGCTGGCTGCGATTTCCTGGTAGCTTCAGCGGGGGCTCTTGCTTACAACAGTAAAAATCATAAGTACATGTTAACATCAAAAGCTCCCATTTTCCAAACCACACAGGGTTGGAAAATGGAGCAAAAGTCTGTCTTTCTGTTTGTTTTTCTTCCCACTTAACCCCATCACCACCACCCAAATTTTTTTTTTTTCCAATATTTCTGTTTTTTAAACGCACAATTGTTGGCCCATTACCTCATATTATGCAAGTCTCACATTTGCATATAATGGATTCAACAGTGTCTCCTTAGAAATGCATGTTTTTGTAAGTGTTGCTCGAGTTAACTCTGTTCATCCTCCTCGTTGCTGTACCTATGACTCTTTGGCTTTGTTCATGCATGTTCTTAAAATATTGCTGCTTTTTTTTTTTTTTTACTACTTTTTGCTGCTTAAACATTGTCCACCAAAGTCTTAGAAGCAAATCACAATAAAAAAATAAAAAAAAATACAGCAATGCATAAAACCAGTGCTCTCTGATCAGTGATGTGGGAACTGGGATTTAAAGGGCAGAGCTGTTGTTGTCTGGACAGAGAGCCCAACAAAGCAAAGAGTAAAAATCCTGTTTTTATGTTCTACTACATCCTCCCAATGTTGGCTCTGTAAATTGTGTATGGTGCGCATGTATATATGCAGTACCTCTGATGGTAATTCACATTATTATTATTTAAATTTAATTAGTTTATTCAGCGTCCTTTTAAATGAGAAGTCTTATTTAAGAAGATATTATTAGGTACACCTATAAGAAACCATTTAAAGTACATTAAATAGGTGCTGTAAATTTCAGTGCGTACTTTAAAATAAATTTCTTTCATTATACTTTTTTACTAAAGATTAAAAAATGCATTTGTAATGCAAGAAGACTATTAATTTACATTAATTTACAGAGCTGATTAAGTCGTCTATTACTCCATTATCTTAAAAAAAAAAACTTGCATGCAAACATTAAGATTAGTTTTTTTACTTAAGCTTAATTTTTGTACGTATTTGCGATTAGCTCACTTACACTCACGTTACCATTAACGGAAGTTTGGCTTTATTTTTCTGGCCTGATGGCGTCAGTCATTTGCTTGCAGGAGAGTCCTCCTCCTGAATGCACTTTTTTCCAAAAAATGTATTATCACTCCAAGACAATGTCTCAAACCCGAGCCCTGGGCTTTTATTCTTTACAGCTGTTGTGTTTTTGTGGGCTTCCTCCTTGCGGCCTTTGCTGTCTGGACCACATTTGGAAGCGAGCCGCCTCTAAATTGTAGACTTGCTGTTTTGAACACTTTTTTTTAATGGGTCTTTTTGAGTCGGGGGATTTTTGTTAAGGAAACGTGGTTTGTTCAAACAGGATATTTTGGTTGTCATGTTTGTGTGCTTGCTGAGTTCTGTCTTTTTATTTGAATAACTGCTGGCTCCCACTTTTAAATAGAGCCCTGGATTCCAGAACGAGCGGCTGTTGACGTAGTTGCGTCTCAGTTTTAATGCTGGGATGTCGTGCTTCCTGTCTCGTTTAATAAGACACCCAGTAAATAAAACCAAGCAATAGAGCGGGTTTACCGGACTACAGGTGCGGCAGCTCCGCATGCAAACGCACGAGAGCCAAACTGAGATGTTAAAGCGGCGACACAGTGAAGTTAGACTGCGGCCAGACCTGTTAATGCTCTTGTTCTGTTGCAGAACTATTTAGCTATGCTGTCATAAGCAAGTTTAGGTATTTATTGCTGCCATTAATGACTTACAGGTTGAAGGATTGTGCAAAGTTCTTTTTGCCAGGCGTCTGTGTGTGTGTGTGTAGTTACAGTTGAGAGGAAATGGGGAAAGGTTCGGCTGGAACACGCTCACTCACGGCTGTTTCCTCTGAACTTGTGTGAGTTGGATCATTTGGCACGGCAGAGGGGGGGGGGCATCCACAAACAGCAAACACATCTGCTCCGCTCACACATGTGGCCAGCGCTGAAGGTAGAATACAAATGAAATGGTCACCATTGTGTAAACTAGTTTTAAATAAACCTCGACAATATGCAAACTGGCATGTGCCTGATGCGTAAATCGAGGCGTGGGGTGGGAAATCTGAGGATGGGTGAGAAAACTAGTTTAAATGTGGAACTAGAGGACAAAATAAAAGCGCAGCTTTGTGCTTACTGTAAGCACTCGTTTAAGGCCAAATATTACAGGCAAAAACATCTATGCATTACACTCTGAATATTTGTATTTTATAAAGATGAAAAAACGGTGCAATGCATTGCAATCTTTTCAGAGCACTGTTCTAGTGGCATTTACTTTACTTACATGTGCAAAACTTTATTATAAAAAATGTTGTTCCAAGCAAATGTAGTGTAAAGTTTTTTTAATTTAATGTCTGTCAGTTCATTTTTTTATCCTGATTACCAGGAATCAGAACTCCTTTTAAATCCTTGTGTTAAAATGAGATGTGTTACAAAATACACTCATAGAAAGACAAGTTGAATAAATTTCAGCCCTGAATGATAGACACACTTCACACTTTAACTTTATTCGTATATCTGTACCTCTCACTTTAGGCCCTTCTTTCATCTCTTTTTTCTTTCTTTGTTCTTTCCTTCTTCTAGCGTGTGAGAAGGATGTGCAGAAAGTCTGCGCTAACTCATCAGAAGAACACCTGCAGCCTTTCAAGGACAAGATGGAGGGATTCGTCTGTGCTGGTGGGTGAAGTTAACATGTTCCTGTTTATCTAAAACAAGGAAAGAAATGTTCCTTATTTTTCTTCTCTTTGTAGTTTTACTCTTAAGTGCCATGATCATGTAAATACGTGTGGATTTGATGTTTTTTCTGAGGAATGTCTCATTTCACATGGCTGCTTTTACCTATAAGAATCCTCCAAAAATAATGTCCACAGTCTTCATTATCAACACTAAATATTTGCCAAAACATAACACAAAGATTACTATTTAAATTAGTACAATTACTATTGTGATGTGCGTGTAAACCTTGGCTTTCCTTTCCAAATGTTCAGCAGTAACCATTTCCTGCTGCTGTTAAATTAAGATGAGGGATACGTTGTTTAATCTTTCCCGCTCCCTTTAAATGACACTGAAGTCCTTTCCCTCCAATAGCCATAATGGATGTTTGCCCTCACTCGTGCTCATGAGTGGGCCTGGCTCATGTGAAGGTGTTTTAAAAAATAAAACAATCATTTGGAGAGATGATTTACAACCAGTGAGATGGCTGCAAAACCGAGCTCCGGGAGACAGAAAGGCCCCGTTTTCACCCTGACACACAGCATGAGTCCTTTTTAAAACGGGGAGCTGTAATTATGTTTTGTTTTTTGGGGTTTTTTGCTACGTCAGACAGTCAGCTCGTTGGTAGAGAACCCGTCTCCTGGTGAACGTGGGTGTTTTTGTTCTTGCTGAGAAGGGGCGTCTCGGTGCCCTGTAAGACAGCATGAGGACAGGAGTCTACAGGCCTGTAGAAGAGATCACGTTGCGTTTAACATGGGTCCTATGTACTCGTGGGTTCCATAAAGCTGGCAGGACATCCTTAGCTGTGGCCTAATAAAGCCGACTCGCCTCGGTGGATCACTCTTAGGGACCAGGAGCAGATCTGCACTGACAAACTCGGACCATCTTGTCTCCTTTCTGACCCACGCATTAGCAAAGTCCTCTAGTGTTCGCTTGTCAAACTCATTTTACACAATGGGCCACATATAGCTCACTTAAGTGGGCCGAAGCAGTAAAACTCCACTTTTTGACGGTGTAAAGAGTTTAACTGCACATTTTAATGCTTCAGATTTCTTAATATAAGAATAAGCTGTGCAATTTCATCTCCGTCTATGTGATAAACCAAATTCTGCTGTAAATAAAATAAATCTCTCAGCACGACTCTTCAAGCTTAGAAATGACAAAATTAATGTGTAAAACTGCAGAAATAGTTCTGGTATATTATTGCACAAACTATGCTGGAATTGTATTAATTTCCAGAAAATTTATTATGGTATTCACTGTGGATCCACTTAAAAAAAACATACGTTTCTACAGTAGATGGTGAAAAAACTGAAACTTTTTTGTCATTAAGTGGTTCATTAATCATTACTTAATTACTTTGGCATAGTATAAATGTCTGTGTGGGAGGTCTTTATCAGTAGAAAAAGATGTAAAACTAAAAAGTCCAAAATGTATACCCCCCTCCACATTTTCCGAGGCTATCCAGTGGATTGGAGTGGACCTAATGTTTGATATCCCTGCTTTAGGGTGATGAGAATTCCTGGAAATGACCCAAAAGGAAGAGTGTAGGGAAATCCACCACATCTGATTTAAACCACTTTCGCTAACTGAAGTGAGGCAACAGTGGTAGCTTTAATATTGTGATCACATCCTTAGGCCTGGTGGTGCCTGCATAAATGGATACTGTGGTTCTAGAAACTGAGCAGTGAGCCAGCTGAGCCCTCTTGTCTCAAAGGCTTTCTACCTGAACGGCAGTATGTAACCATAATTACGAGACTTCCATTAAAAATAAACAATTCTCCATTGCTCTTATCCTGTAACCTTTATCCTCTGGAATTTGCTTGTTCTTTTATTTTAATTTCTCCGTCATATGTCCAACCTTAAATTTTATATTTATTTCATCCTGTATACTGATTTTCTGGAATATGCCTCGGTTTGTTTCCTTTGTTTAATCTTAAAATAAAAATCCAGGTTACGCTTTTTCTTTTTAAACACATCTAATCAACCACTTTTTTTTCTTTGCCGTTTTATTGGACGCTCTGAAACCTCTGGGGATACTGACACTGGCATATTTTTCATGTTGAATATACACCGTGACTAATTGAAAACAAATTCCTGCGCCTTTTTTCATTTTTTTATCTCGGCTTGCGTAAATCTCGTTTCACCGTCTCTCCTCGGAAAATGCGTGCGTATCATCACCTCCTCGCGCTTCCTTTGTTGTTAGTGAGTCAGTAACCAAAACTCCACTCGCTCAGACTGCCTGTGAATTACGTAGATGAAGTGAAATTTGTGCTTAACAACTGTCCAAGGAGCCACTTCTAATCTAAAGTCTTTGAGATGTGTCTCTGTTCTGTTAGTGGAGTTGTTCAGGGGTGAAAAGGGGTGTTTGGTTTGTTTTTATATCTCCAGCATCCCCTCTCAGACTGCTCTACATCTCTTTGTCATCTGGCTGCGAGGTAAAGCGGCAGTTTGGAAAAGTGTGTCAGAGTTTTAAAGCCTCGCTTTATTGTCCTTCTCAGCATGCGCGTCTCATAACTTTCTAGTTAGCGACTAGTGGTTTCATGTTTGCACGGGGGAGCGGAGGAAGAGAAACTTCACACATCCTCTCCCTCTCTGAGCCAATCTCTCTCTCGCTCTCCCTGAACCCTCCCTCCCGACTCCTATGCCACCTCTGCAAAGTCGCACCAGAGGGGTACCTCAGGCGCCAGCCTGACCCCCACTGAGACTAACGCCATTGGTCACGGCCCCACTCCCCCCCCCACCACCTCCCTTTATCCCAGACATTGCCACCCCCCCTTCATTAGGTTTACCTTAACCCTCTTGCCCACATACATGTTTAAAAAAAAAAAAAAAAGAGAGAGAGATGAAAAGTAAACCGGGTGGTTGATCGAAGGCTTTAGTTCACCTTCTCCCAGAAGACCCCCAAACCTGCCTTTGAACAATTTTTTGGAGACTTCCCCCTCTTAAATCTTCAAGTAGGAAAGGTCCCCCATCATTGTAAAAAGGATGAATCTGGAAAAATGCTATAAATCTGAGATCACAGGCACTCTCTGGCCCTAGATAAATTCTTGCACCTCGGCCTGGCCCGCCGCACACATCTGCCTTGCATTTAGACACTTTTACATGGCAGGAGTCCACAGGAGCCTCCAGTTCCCAAGCCTCTCCGCTCAGCCCTCCACCCCGGCTTCAGCACTGCATCGACAACACACACACAGACACGCACACCTCAGCAAACGGACCACCATCCTGAGGCTGAGGTGAGGATTCGCTCTCGTGGGGACTCGCGTGCACAAACACACAGAAGTAATGTCAGACTTTACAAAGTGCTTAACAGTTGCTTGGATAACATGCTCACCGTCAGTGACATCTCAACCCCCACAGCCCTTCTTCTTCTCCCCTCAGCTTTGAGGATGATTAATGAACACAGCGCCCCCCTCTGGAGTCCGCTTTTAATGAAACATTTGGTTAGCAGTGTCTACACAAGCCTCATATTTTGCCCCATGACCTGTCTGAATGTTTTCTTTCTGTGTTTTTTGCAGCTCAAAAGGAGCATTCTGCTGAAGAGGACCAACTTAATGCAGCACAGAAGAGGTGGGAAATGCACTGTAACAGCTACAAGCTAATAAATGTTGGAGGAAAAGTTACACTGGAACAAACAAAAAATCATATTTTCCCATCAACACAGGGAAGTTTGCCAAGTGTTAGTGATTGCAGGCGCCACACAGCTGTGAGTAATGTAGCAAGCCTCAATATGAGGAGATAAAGTTTGTGGTATCTGATAACTAATGCTTTCTATGCATATAGCTGTATGCACATATTAAGGATTCTGCAAAGATGCACCAGTCTCGGCATGTAAGCACTTTGATGAGTGAGGCGGCCATTCGTTGGACAGGTATAAGATGATGCATATTTCACATTTATTGTTGAAGATTGGGCACACATTCATACGTGCACAAGGAGAGATTATTTGAGTTATTTATCTTTAAGACAGTTAAGCAACATGTCTTGGGCTTATCACCCACGTACTTTCACTGGATCCTCTGTGCTTCCTCCCTTGCAGTTCCAATCATTCTTATCTGCCATGTTTTGTGCAGAAGACTCCTGAGAGTTTTCTGAGAGGCATCTGATTTATAGGCGCGAGACCCACCGGCAGCTGCTGAGCTCACCGTCCGAGAGAAATCATATCTGGAACGTATCATATTGGAAAAAGATGGTGGAGCAGACAAACAAAGCAAATAGATTATTTTTTACCGTGTTTGGATAGCGAGCGGGATTGTTTGCTTTATATCGTAACTCGCCCGCTTCCAAAATAAATCAAGAAAAGTGCATAAAGGAGAAAGCGAAAGGCTCCGGACGCGAGTAAATGTAAACTATAAACAATTAGAAAGTTGATTGCTTTGGACAACACTAACTCAGCAAATGGCCCCGAGCTGTTCTGTTTCATGTTGCTGCTTTGAGCCAAGATAATCACCGAGAGAATGGCTACACCTCTCCTCCTCCCCGGCCCCACCCTCGCCATATAGCGAGGTTTCTGTTGAACCAGGCGCGCGTGCCTTTGTCTGCACCCCCCTTGTGAATGAGTGACACCACTGTAATGAAGGTGTTGAACTTGGAGGGGAATATTGATCAAAAGGGCCCCGCAGCTGACAGCACCTTTAGCTTTAATGAAGTTTTCCTTTAATTTCATCTAAAGAGGGGGCTGGCTGACTGGTGCTAGGTAGAGCGAGAGGGAGGCAGGGGTCTTTCTCGGGTTCCCACAGAGCCACCTCGTAAAAGTGACACGCCGTTGATGAATATGGGCGTCAGAGGGCTCTCTGGGCCCTGGGTGGGCTCTCACATCTGTGCTGGATGAGGGATCCTCACACAAAGGCATAACAGCAGCAGTGTTGAGATTATGGCTTGTGTTAATAAAAGAAATAGACAACACATCCTTAGTGCTACCTAATACCTCAGTCTAGACCTCATGAGGATTCAGAGTTTAAACGCCTCGGAGTTGAAGCTCGCACGCACACACACACAGCAGGCATCGACTGGGAAATGTGAATTAGGATTTTGACAAGAATTGGGGCTAGATGTCAAACCTGAGCATGATTTCACAGAAGATGTTACTGTTAACGGTCACCGAGCCTCCATGTCGGCCTCGTATGTTTCCGGCTTGTCCTTTGCCCTCTCCCGTCCTCGAGAGCGCAACCTTTCGGAAGCGTCATGAGTACAAGTACATTTCTTCAAATTTGGCACACGGACCCACTTGGCCTCAAATGTGAACCGAGTGCATTTTGTTAATCAAAGTCACTGTGACCTCAGAAAAAAACACATTTTTGGCTGTAATGCAAGAACTCTTGCAGCAATTATGAAACAATTTCAAGCAAATGTCCAGTTGGATGAAGTGATGATGCCATGACATTTTAGTCAAGTGGCCAATACTGACCGCTATAACTCAGCAGAGGGCTGGATTGTGTCCATATTTCATATTTGGCCTGATACGTAATTGGTGGAAGTTTTTCACCCAGTTCACGGCTCAGGTGGCTGACAGATCTTCTATGTTTCGTGGCTTAAGATGTGTAGAATCTTCTGTCATGGCTACAACGTTGAGCTTTTATTAACCAGGCTTGTGAACACGTTATTTGTTTCTCTCAGTGACCTAATGTGTCGATACAGTAGACATACAGCAGAACAAGAACAAACAACCCTCATCGGAGAGCAGTCAGATCAATTACTTTGTACATTTTGTTAGATCGCACATCACAATCTGTCCCCTCTCCTTAGACCGTCTCCTGAGATGAGTCACAGCTCACATTCATTGGTGATGATGGTTCATCTGTTATTTGGACTTTATTGCTTCTTGTCGCTTTTTGTTAAAGGGGGAAAAAGAGATATAACAGCTGTCATCAGTTATGAGGTTTTAGTTTGAGTTTCTTTTTTTAATGTAACCTTTATTTAAACAAGATGGTTTTGAGAATTCGCACATATAAAATTATAAACCAAATGTATCATCGACACACATGCAGTTCTGTGCAGAAACTTTGGCCACCCTTCATTTCTTTTTGCTTTCAAGGAAGCAGACTTGGAATTCCATCTTTAGGCACTTTGTAAACAGCAGCCTGTTGCAAAAACACATCATTTGCTTTTATTTCTTTAATTTGTCAAAAAGATAAAACAGTTTGACAGACATAAAATAGTATTTGTGCACCACCAACATGGTCATTAGCAAAGAGCTGTTAGCTTAACTCATTCACTGCCAGGGTTTTTGAGCATTTTTACTCATTTTTGAAGAGCCACAGAAAACTGTGTGTTATGATCATATAAACGCTGAACCTACCAAAATGAAGAACAGACTCTCTTCTTCCATCCAAAAAAAAAAGCTTGTTTCTACCATTTTCCATTCTTTAGTAATCAGCTGTAGAAGAGAGGTGGGTTCCACCAAAAATGCCTGTTTTGACCACAAAAAGGGAGAAAACGAGCTTTTTGTGAAAAATACATTTCAAGCAGTCTGATGTTCACTGACAAGCTGCCCGAGGTTGTATTCTAGCCCCTCCCATTGAAAAACGTAATTGACATCTATAGACGTCAATGGCAGTGAATGAGTTAAGTGTGTCGTTAAAAAAATTTTGAGGAAACTCTCGGCATTACAAGCATGCCTGCATAGAAGAAACAAAGGAACTCTATCAGTAATGGTTTGACCCAGACCGCCACATTATTGAGACAGCGTGGGATCATTTTGATAGAGAATGAAAGAAAAGGTAGACGATATCCAAAGAAGCACTTTGAATGTCCTTCAAGAAGCCTGAAGACTGCTTAAAGAAATGACAAGGAAGCTTCCTGACAGAGGCTGTGGGTTGAATAAACACTGACTTTCAAGCTCATTGGAATTGTACAGCAACTGTTTTTGCCCTATATACTGCATTTGCTCCCTAGTATGCCTTTTATACATTTAAAAAAAGTCAACAGACTTAATGAAGACCCAATAAAACCACTTATAGAGTAAACAATCATGTATGCTAGACAGCCTAGACGCCGGAAATGTGATTGGAGCACAGCAAAAAGTTGCAACATTTGAGCAGCTTAACAGTTAAAATAGCACACACAAAAAGATGCAATGGCTTGTGAGTTTTTAATGAAGTAACTTAAAACGAATTTAGCAAAAATGTTTGGTTTTTTTTTTTCCTCTCATCTGTCCATAGTGAGCGCTGAAGCCTTTTCCTCAACATGCACTCCTAATTTGTCTGCTTCGTGTTTGGGCTCCACTGAGGTTTTCTGGTTCTGTCCTCAGTTCCGTCTCATTAAGCCTCCTTCTTCCCCATCATGCTCAATTTCATTTGGCCCAAGTGCCAACTCTATAGTCATTGTGCAGTTATGGTTTTGCTGCTGTTAGTTGGTATATTACTCTACTCCGTCATTACATATGAAAAGATGGCCTCCGCTTTGTGCCTCTGCTGAATCAGCCAACAACACGGGGGAACACGCCTGTAATCTTTTTGCTGCCAAAACATAGGAATGCAGAGTTGCCTGTCTAAATACTTTGCTGATTCTCACGTCTGTTCATGGTTTTGTAATGGGTCTTTTTTTATAGCTGTCAGTGAGGAATGCTGAGCTGTGGGTGCTGCAGTAAAACCCTCTCACGGCAATGGCATCATAGCGTGGATTACTGACATGTCGTCATATGTGCAAAAGTGAAATCAGCCTGCGATGGCAAAATGAACAAAGGTCCGCTTGATTTTGTTTGTTTTCTAGGTATGTGCGAGAGTGTTTGCATCTGTTTTGAGTGAGGCTTTGTGTATCGGCTTGTTTCTGCTTGCTCATGAGGCTAAAAAGAAAAGCTTGTTGCTCTGATTAAGTGCATGCTTTTGACATGATGACCCAGGGTCAAGAGACGAGCCGGTGGAGAAGAGACCCAGTTCGTCATGCCAGAGCAGACAACAAAGCTGCCTGTGACAGCACGTCTGTTTTGGTCAATCTAAACATCTTGGAACATTTTCTTCTTCTAGCTGCTTCTTTAGATTACAGGATGATCTACAGCGCTCTCCTGTTTTTGTGCATCCCAGCAAAAATGACGCATCACTTGGAAATGGGAAGCAGACTCATGCAAAAACTTTTCTTTCTTTTTTTCCAAACTTGTAGCTGGCCGTCTGGTCACCATATTGTGCACCATTTGACTCCAAGTGAACTTGTCTCAGATTAGTGTCGCACAAAAGCCACCTA
Source organism: Maylandia zebra (assembly GCF_041146795.1). NCBI lineage: Eukaryota > Metazoa > Chordata > Actinopteri > Cichliformes > Cichlidae > Maylandia > Maylandia zebra. The sequence continues at coordinate 30,816,767 of NC_135185.1, forward strand.
GCATCTGGAGGTCAGAGCGTATTTGGGCGTCAGTGGGACAGGAGAGCATCCCTTGAATCATGGCTCCCTTTTATCAACCCCCCTTTTTTGGACAGGCACAGGCCAGAAAATGTCTTTCATGTTTGGGTTAGAGAAGGGGGAATCTGAAGCAGCAGGCTGCTTTTCTTGCCTCGTGTGTGCCGCTGAGAGCCTTGCGAAGACTTCAGATTTGGTTACAATTGAATTAAGCTGAGGAGCTGGCCTTAAACAGTGTTGTAGCTCAGTGAGTAGAAACACCCTCAAAAATCCAGACTACATTTATTCCTCTGATTTGTCTTTGTGTTTTTATGCGTGCATTCCCGTCTTTGATTTGTCTGCCAGTGAACATGTTTTTGTGGTTGTGAGTTCCATAGTAGCGTGTGTGTCGTGTGTATACTTGTTTAAATGTGTTTCTAGGACCACTATACTTGTAGGGACCAACAGTCACTTGTCGGGAGAAAATGCTGAGCTCACAAATTTGAAGGCATGTTTGAGGCTCAAAATATGGTTTTACAGCTGAAGTTACATTTAAGTTATGGTTAGAGTTAGGCATTCATTTCTGGTGGTTAAGGTAGGAGGCTGGGAAAAGCATATGTGAATTTAAAGTCCTCACTAATATGTGAAAACGTACGTGTTTGTGAGAGAGACAGAAGGTGTGTTTGGAGGAATAGGAGCCTGTTCTTGGCTGTCTTCATCTCTTCTGGCAGTCTTCCCATGCAGGCTGTGGAGGTCAATGTGATAATGGAGCCGCCGCTACTGGCTCTCCCCTGTGGCCCAGCAGGGTGGACGCTCTCCTTCCAGCTCTGTTTCTCACCTCTCCTGCTGACTCTAAATCCATCATTTTCTCTCTACATTTTACTATTTTAAACTCTTTTCCTCTCTCGCTCTCTCTGGTTTCACGGGTTTACATACCGTAACTGCCTTGTACTTTCTAATGTTGTTTAAAATCCAGATTAGTTCACAAAAACATACTTTCAGTCAAAATCTGAGATTATTTATGTGTGATAAGACAACACTGTTTGAGCCTTTGCTGTGTTTCCACCCCTCCCTACAGTTTCCAGGACGTGGTGAACTACTTTGGTGTTAAGCCAAAGTCCGGGGAGAAAGAAGTAGCTCCGAGTTACATCTTTATGCTTTGGTACGAATTCTGCAACGATTTCAAGAACACTTGGATACGACAAAGCAAGAACATCTCCAAGGAGAGGTGAGCTGGTACCACTACTGGGTTAAGTCTCAGAAGAAATCAGGAGAAAGGAGTCAGGAAGGGCGTTATTAGGGTTACTGAATAATCCAACAATCTTTAAAAAAAAACAAAAACACATGACTGAATTTTCCCTGTTTTCTGTGAGTATGCTAGAAATAATCATTCTAAAAAAAAACTAATGTCAGGAAGGGAATGTAAAACTTTGCAAGACTCAAAACATAATCATTTCAGATTAGACTTCTTTGTTTCTGTCACCTTTGGATTGGTGCTTAACACCTCTGGACATCATGTCAAATTAGCACTAATTGTACAAGGGTGATGTGCAGATGCCGGGTTGTAATTAAAGCAAGGAGGGAGGCCATCAAAGAGGAGGTGAATGGGGGAGTAGCTGAGGCCTTGGTCCTGCAACAGGGGCCTGAATTTATGTTTCCTCTGACCTGAGGCGTAATTGGTAGTGGGCTGGGGGGTTCCAGAAAAAGGACCGGCAAGCGGACAGTGGCCTGTGGTGGTTTAAAGGCTGCGTGTTATTAGAGAACTGATAAACACCGTAGCGATGCTAAGCTCGAAGGAGGCGGTGAGCTCTCGCTGTCCAGAGAGACTGTGTGGTCATTTTTATGCCACATTAAGTATCACATGGTTTCCCTGTTTACTAGGTAATCGTGCCGCTTGTTGCTCGCAGCTGATTGTGCTTATGTACATTTAACTTTATTTTAAATACTGTTTGTGATCCCATTAAAAAGCCAAGTGTTTTGTTTTTTTAAGGTTGCCTCATTATCTCATCAAGCTGCTGTCATTCTCTGCTCATTCCCACTTAAAGGGCTTTCACTGACCGCAAACTCCAGAGTGGATCAGAGAGAGTGTGTGTTTGTGTGGCTGGGGGGGACTGCATGGCTCTGTGGTGCCCCAGGAAGATATTTAAATGTCTTGCTCTTATAAACAAATTCACAAGAGTGCAAGGATGAGAGGCTTTGTATTTGATCTGGTTACACTTGGTTCCCAATTGATTTGCAGAAGTTTCATTGTGTACTTCTTTTAACTGTCTGATAATGTTGAGCCTTGCTGGTCTCTTTCTTCTTTCCATAGGTTGAAGGAAGCCCAAGAAAACATCAAGAAGATCACAGCAGAGAAGAGAGTCGAAACCAAGAAGATCAATGCCAACAGTCTGGTAAGAGCTGATCTGTATTCAGAGACCAAATGGAATTTCCCAAAAGCCGCTCTTTCTTGTGTCGCAGCTGAAATCGATGCGCTGAATCTTTTTGTGGTTCTTGCCAACAGAAGGAGAGGCTGCGACAGAAGGAAGCCAGCGTGTCCTCCAGCTGAGCAGAATGATAAGTGGCAGAGCAGAAGAAGCACGGACCGGCGGTGGTGCGCCAGGAAGGGTGCAGGGGCCCATCCATCCTGCAGTTACCACCTGCCTCAGCAGCACTGGACCCTACCCTCTGTTCACCGTACAGACCCACAATAAAACATGGTCAGACTTTTACTACTCCCACTACCGTATCTGTGCCCCACTAACAGCACTGGACATCCCCTCCCCTTCCCCTGTTCTCCACCGCCTTCGCTTCGAGGCTTTTTTGGCACAACCCCAGTTAGCGAAGACGATTGGCCGCCGCAGCCGCAGCGAGGGGAGTCATAAAGGCCAAAGGGTTGACCTCATTCATGCAGCATGGCGTGACCCCTGAGTGCCCAGCTTGTGAAAGGTCTCCAGGGTTCAGCGGGATGCACAGCAGAGCCAGCTGACACATCCACAAACGTCCTTCTGGACCTCTTCCGAAGCACGAGAAACAGTTTCTTTTCCAAACTGTATCAGATGGCGTATGTGTTAAAACGATGCCCCAGCGCGGGCTGTGTTTCTTAGACGTTGTTGTCGACCTACAAACAGATATGGCTTTACTGCAAGTGTCTGCTGGGAAAGAAAAAAAATCACTGTTGACAAAACAGATCTCTCACTTGGAGCAGGGAGAAAGAACTTTCCTGTGTCTTTCGCTGTAGCGGGTAGCTTTTCATTCACCACGGCTCATTAAAACTCTTGTAAATATGTCATGTAGTAGAACTGGCAGGGACTGTACAGCTTTGGGAAATATGATAGATTATCTATGCTGGGCTTTAAGTGCGGACGAAGACACGTCGTCTAGAAGTTGAGTGCGTGTTTAAAAGGGGCGGGGGGGCCTATGTGTAAGAATGTGAGGTTTTGCTGTACTGCACCAGACTGACCTCTCCTGGGTGACGGCCAGAGGAGAGCAGAAGCTGGCAACAAATGTGGCCCGGAGCCTCGGCTCACACAAAATTGGACTAAGAAAAAATAATAGTAATAGTTTTGAATGACACAACAGGTTTTGGGCTCACCTGCAGTTTTAAAGAGAACTTATTAATCCTTCAGTGAATGCTGTACATGACGTTGTCCCAACACAGTTTTAAGCTGCTTGCTTTAGCTGTATGTTGCTGCACGTCGTTTTACCCCCCATGCTGACCGCATGCGTTGTTTTTGCAGCTGTCTTTCACTGTTTTGCACCTCCTTTTTCCTATGCAAGAGTAACGTTTCCCGTTAGAAAATGTATAAATTATATTTCTTCATGATGAAATCTTATTTTATTTTTGAACAAATAGAAAAAGTGTAATAAAATCATGCTTTATTTTCACTAATGTAAGATGTAGCTATGCTCCTGTATCACTAAAGAAAATTGTATTTATGTAACAAAATAATTATTTAATGGATGTAAAATTGGATGAGGTTGGTATTTTAATAATTTGAATGAGATTTAAAACTGTTATTACATATTCATTAAAAAAACTTTATGTTGATCAAATAAGAATCAGAAAATTTCCAAATGATTTTTTTTTTCCTTTTTTAATGAAATGTTGGGACCTCCCTCAACTGTAACTGACATCTATGTGAACCAAAGTAATGCAAACTGTGACTGAATACATCAGTCGTATTTATTGTAGACTGGCTAAAGAACAAAGCCTCTAGTTCTAAAATTTTCCCCCCATCACCCACTTATTTATAAATATGTTCATTTAGTAGAACATCTTTTCATTTACACTTGAGAATTCCCTTAAGAACCTGACAGATTTGCGAGCCTTGTAACCAGATGCGGTGAAATTGAATCCCATCATTTCAGCAGATCGCTGGAATAGCTGACTTGCAGCTTTTTTCCCAAAACGGACTTTAAAATATATTCCAGGGTCTGAATGCGAGTAACTCGGTAAGATCCTGGCTCGGTGCAGGAGGGGAGCAGGAAACGGTGAATGGAGGGATTCAGCTTTTTTGTTTTTGTTTTTTTTAAAACACAGCAGATAATTTTCGCAGTATTCCAGCATCCATTTATTTAGTTTTCGTGGATAATTTAATCAAATGAATAAACAAATGGGTTACATCAAAAATGGCTTAACATTTTACAACTATTTCACCTCGGTAATGTATAAGCCACCACTGTACACTTCCATTTAAACTAACTTCAGAAGCCATAGTTTCTATATTTGACTAAGCTCACAACTTCAAAAAAAATAAAAAATAAAATAGAAAGAAAACTTCACTAATGGACTTCGAAATTCACAGAAATCAATTAGGTTAACCTTGAACGATTCTTGAAATATCGAAATAAAATCATTTTTCTCCTTTTACAAATAAAGTCGTTCGCCTATCAAATTCCACACAGTGGAAACATCCAGTTTAGCAAACATATATGCGTAAAATGCAGGATGGACGGAGACGTTTAACAGTCACAAGGACTGTTTTGGAGCAGTTAAATAAAACCGGTGTTCTGCAGTCCTGTGGGGGCGAGGAAGCCGTGCGTAAAGCATGCCCATTCCAAGTAAGAGTTTCCGTGCAGTGATCTTTTTTTTAGTCTGGTGATGTGTAACAAGTTGCTTTTGACGTTTTTTTTTTTATTATTTTGTTTTAAGTTGCATGTCCATATTGGCTCACGTGCTGTACAGGAGAGACGTAAGTATCAGCGTGTGCGGTGCTTATCTCCAGATGGAGACGAGCACAATTTCTTGGCTGTGAGACAGCTATCAAGTCCACTAAGAAGAAGAAGAAGAAAAAGAAGACATGAAACACACACACATAATCGCTGTGTTTTAGTCCAGGTCTATGGATATGCAGCGACACTGTTTGACGCGCTGGATGCGCTTCTTCTTGGTGGGCGGCTGCTGGTCCGGACAGTTCAATGTGAAAGTCATGGTGGTAAAACGCTTCGGTTTACAAAACGAACAGGACTGGAAGGCGCCCTCCTCCCTCCGGATGTGCCTGGGGATGTAGAAGGAGTTGCACTGTCCGTAACAGAAGCGGTTGATGATGGTGCGGCTGACGCAGCCCTCCTCGTGGATGGTCTGTTTGAGAGGTTGTGTTTTGCACCAGTCCCGTTTCAAATACTGGCGCTCCGTCACATGTAGAGCTTCCTGGCTGGACTCCAGCACTTCGTCGGCGGGTGAGGATGAGCCCGGCCTCTGGCGAGAGCCCGAGCCCGCCTGCGGAGTCTGCGGTTGCTGCTCCGATTCGTTTGGGTTGCTTTTGTCAGGATGAGGAATGGCGCCTTGTGAACCTCTGTTTCTTTTTGAATCCACCGGAGAGGAGAGCAGCCCAATGATGAAAACCATACTGTAGAAGATATGCGTGGAGTTGGCCATCCTTGTAGAGAAAAAGAAAATGGTTCGTCACTCACACAGTTTTCGGCTCTGCATGGGTTACGCACAGCTGTCATAGTTTTTACGCTGCGTAAAAACGCACCGAGGGAACTTTTTCCCCATCATTTCTTCTTTGTTGAAACAACATGAAAAGGAGGCTGACGTTTAAAAGCAGTCATTCATTTGAGTCACCTCAGTCCAAATAAATGACAGAATAATATAATTATGTTCCCATAATTATCCATTCTCCAAAATATTCCTGCCGAATTTATCTAAAAACAGTAATAAACCATGTCACATGTCCTGTAAACCGTTAGTGGCTCCACACTTGCGCAGCAAGAGATAGAAAAGCATGCAGTTTTACCATTTCTATAAGTTATGTATCATGATGTTTAAAAAACAAATAGAAATACCTGCTATGCAACACTGCTGCTACAAGTGCGATGATCTGGTCCTCGAGCTTCACTGCGGCACCTTTCGAGATGATAGGTACCTACTGGTGTCGACTGTGCACTGGTGGGACTGTGGATGGGTGGGAGACTAAGCGCTCCATAGACAGGGGCCAGGGGGTTTAATACAAATTGCTACAGCGCCGGACTGTCTCCCTTTTAAATGTCTGCCAGCTGAGATGTGCACAGCAGTTATTGGCTAAGCACGATGTAGAGAAAATCAAGACTATCCGCCCCCTCAACAGTTTCCCTTAGCCCACAGACAACCGAGAAACAGTGAAAGAAGGCAGGCAGGGAGGGAGAGGGAGCTGAGTGCGTACTGGGGGAAAAAGTAAAAGTGCGATTTTTGTTTGTTTGTTTTTGTTTACATGTTTCAAGAAGACACGACCATAATACGGTGCATTATATGTAAATGTGCAACTATAAATGAAAAGCGGAGCTCGAGCTGCTAAAGCAAACAAATGCAGTTACAGACAAACTTTAAAAGATGAGCCAAAATGCAGCACCTCTGACACCAGTTAGTCGAACTCCATTTCCATCCATTCAGCAGGGTGATAGACGTCCAGCCTGAAACAAGGGTAGCTCTTCATGTATCACAGACCTGAGAAAAACAAAAATCATTAAAGGCATTTTTTTAAAATTGCATTGCTTCGTACAAACGCAGAAAAAGCGCAGTGGTGTAGCCTAAGACAGAGTATATGTTTAATCATTTCACTAATACCTGTTCATTTATGACCCAAACGAGTCACGTGATCTCGGCTTAGTCCATATTTTATCAGCTCAATTGTTTTGTGTGTTTTTTTTTAAAATCAGTCATCTTCAAGAGGAGGTTTGGGATTAGTCTCATAGATGATGTTGTATCCTTCATGTTTGGCATTATTGAAGGCATAAACGTTTGCCTTTTCAATTTATTTTTTTTAAAAAAAGTAAATGGTTTTAGAAATTGCTGACGTGACTCTAAAATGACCCAGTTGACGGATTTTTATTTATTTATTGTCAAAAACCTGGCATCCCTAAAGTTTTCTTAACCATTCCAGCCCTGTGAAAGGGAACTTTAAGGAAGCTGAGAAGTAGCCGCACCACCTCCCCCCAGCATAAACCCATCCGCTTATTACATTGCCCAATCTGACGTATTTAGGGGTCATGACAACGTCATGAGTCAACAACCCCCCAAAAGACCATGCGCTCCGGTCAGTGCAACATGAGATTAAAGCGTGGCATTCTGCCCCAGGTCCAGTCATACCTCACACACATGAAGGATGGCAAGCTTCCAAATGGGCTGAGGAATAAATCTCCAGGAATGATTTTAACCCTCACCCGATCGGGAAAGGCTTCCGAATCTGCAGGGGGGATACAATGTCAATTTGCTTTCTTCATGCCGGGTTAGTCAAGTACATAATGTTACATTTTTAATAGTATCTGGGGCTTTAGTTCTCAGTTTGAGTCAGATTGCTGACTCAAAAAATAAAATGTTGGACAAAAAAATAAAATAAAAATAGTAACCGGTTTTTTAAATCTTTATATAAACTCAACTACGTTTAAATAAATGTTGTAAATAACGTCATATATTTCTCAAGTAATATATTTTAAATCTGGATAGACCTTCAACAAGTTAGTGTAAACACTCTAAACTTCCAGCTGACACATTCTGGAGGCCTGCGCTAACATCCCAGTGCAGCCGTATCTCACTTTGCAGCTGTCTGCAGTAGCTGTAGCACTCCCCCTGGTGGTTGCACGGAGTCCAAAAATTATTCAACCACAAAACAAATCATGTTGTTTGACTTTATTCGTCTGATGCAGTTAGCACAAAAAAAGAAAAGAAAAATAGCTGAAGACTTGAAAAACAATGGCCTGCAATAGACATGTGATTTCATGAACACTGTTTGCTTTTTTCCTCCCCACAAAATCCAACAAAGGTGCATGTTTTCTTCCCCTGTTCAAGACATGACAATAATAATATGGAATAAAAACCCTTTCACTTCAGTCAAGTCCCCCCCCCCCCAAACATCTACCTAACATTAAAAGGGCATAAATATAATGACTCAATCAAAACATCCCAGTCACACCAATCACATTTTACACAATTTAGCCTGCACACTACTAACTAAACGTAATCTTATAGGCTGATATGTGTCGACATCTTAACTTCTAAATTGGTTTTACTGAAGTAAAACAAATGTAAGGCATACAAACATCTCCCAATAAGGCCCTAAAATAACACAAACAGCATCTAGACAGCTGACAATAATTTAAGACCCTGAAAACATGAATAGGTTAGGACGTTTAACATCACTCTCAGCAGACACCTGCATAGTTAAAGGAGAGAAGAGGCCAAATGGATATTCACTATAAATCGACAGGCTTCGTAGCAGACAGCAGCCTTCCTTGGTTGAGAGGGTTTCTGGGTGAACCTCTGTAATAGTTCATGTCCTTCCCAGCTAGCTGCTGCAGAGGCTTCTGAGCTCCTGATGGCTCATTGGTTGAGCAGTCCACTTGGGTCTTTGATTGGACCTTGTTGGTCATGTCGCCCAGCGCACAGGACTTGGTGCGTGACTTTTTTGGAGGCACTGGAGGGGGCTTCTGTAAAGGGCACGTGTGGCTGGATGGCACCTCGTGTTCTCCGTGGTGAGGTTGAAGTTTTGGGTGAGGGGAAAGGCCACTCTCTAGACTCACAGCCTTTGCTACTTGTCCACGCTGGTTGGTGATGGTACCTGCAGTTCTAACAGGTTTCCTGCTCTCTCCCATGAGAGAGTTAATCCTGCGAACAGTCTGACGCACAGGGGTGCGGTGGAATTTAAGCGGCGACTTGATCTGATTGCTCTTTGAGCCTGTGGGAGAATAAATGGTGAGCTTGTTGAAGTGCTGAATGTGGTCTGCCACACGACGCCTTTCAGCCTCCTGACTGTGTGATGAAAACGTTGGTTGTTTTTGGACTTTGGTACCAATCTCTGGAGAAAGTTCCCTCTTGTCATGTAACACACTGACTACAGCGTCAGTTTTAGGTGGTGTAACAAACTCATTTCGGAGTTCAAGACCTGGTTTGTATGGAGTTGACTGCCGTCCAGAAGAGACACCTAGTCTGAAGTGAGCAGGACTTTGGATATCCAGAGCATCAATCAACTTGCTGCAGTTCATCTCCTCCATCTCCCTTTCTCCTGCTCCTACTGTGAAGCTGTTATTCCCACCAGCAGGAGCAGCACAGAGAGAACCTTTCTCATCCTGGATGACTGGGCTGTGGGATTCAGCAGCCTCAAGAACTACACTATCAATATGCAAAGGAGACAAAGCAGCAATTTCAATCTGGCCAAAAGTGATGTTCTGTTCATTAGCCAGAAGGCTCTGCTGCATACAGAAGCTGGGGGCTTCACTTGGCACAGACAGAGATTTGGCTGTTGAAGTCTCTGGAGGAGGGTCTGTGATCATGTTGGATGGTTTTGAAATACTTGCTCCTGAGGCTTTGCGGGACTCCTGTATGACAGCCTGGAGATCACTTCCAGACTCTGAGAAGGCCTTCTTGATTTTCAGCAGGGTGGGACCGGTTTGTCTCTGGGCTTCAGGGATTGAGCTCTCGCTCTCGAGGCTCTCTGCACTGGAAGCACAACACAACTTCATGGGAAGGCTGCTTACTGCTGGGGGCTTGGACACGACGATGGCGGGCTCAGACATGTAGCTGCTTTTAAGGCACAGGTTCATTGGCGTATCCGTGAAAGACCCGCCGCTCAAGGCCTGGGCTCTTACGGGCGTCTCCGCACACCACAAGCTTCGGTGGGCATTTAAGTCACATCTGGGCGTCAGCAAGTTGTCTTCAGACTTACTAATGAACTTGGAGCCTGGAAAGGTACATTTTTGATATGCATTACATGACAAGAAGATTTAATATTTTATTTTAAGCATAAAGTTCAGCTGTCTGGTACTTACTCTTGGATTCAGTTTTTCCAGGCTGAACTGATGGAATGAACTCTGTCTCTTTGGTGAAACGGAAACTGGTGGTGCTCTCCTGTTTGGCAAGTCGCAAACCAATGGACTCAGAAGCCTTTATGAGCAGCATGAAATGAGAAATGAAAGAGGGTGAAATGTCAGAGTAGTATTTTGTTAAAAAGGATCCCACAGAAAAAAACCAAAAAGTAACATTAAGATGTTAATATCATGACTTTTGCGGTTAGTTCTTCAGAGGATGATAAAAATCACTCAGAAGAAACAATCCATTTGATTTTTTTTAAAAGTTTTTATTAAATCAAGAATACACAAATGACTATAAAGCATTAGTATAGAGCCTTAAACAGCCTACACAATGTACTCAAACACTGGTTACTATCTATCTATATCTAGATAGAGATATAGATAGATATACATACACACACACACATTTATTAACATTCGTCCACCTGAGTGCTTAGTGTAGTAAAATCACTGAAATCTAAGCATAACAAACACCATTCTATTGTTTGGTACCATGCAAATATCACAATTTGGTCAGTAATATTACATCATATTACAATTACGATTACCTGTAAAGTCCTGCATGGATTACTTGTTTTAGAGTTAGTCACTTTAAGTAAACTTAGTACATTAAAAACAACAATAAAAAAGTGCTACTGTGCACAAATACATGCCACATTACTCCTCATGTGCAAATGTATTAATTGCAGATTATGCATGAATGCACTTGACTAATCTTTCAGTGTTTATGGGAAAACCAGAGAAGTGGTTGATTTCCATCAGGCCAACACACTTACAGCGTCTTTGCTGCTCTTCCCCCCGAGGCTAAAACGCAAGCGCAGGGACTTGTGTGGAGCTTCTTTTTTGCTTGTTTTAGGAGAAAAGCAACCAGCCTTTCCAGACTCAACTCTGAAAAGGATAAATAAATAAAACTATTATTAGCAAGATAAGCTGGGGATAGTTTAGATTAAAGGCTAAGGCTTTACAAGTATATCTTCCTTTGGATGAGGGGTGGGAAATTCATTTTCCCAAATGGCAACATTTGAAATTGGGACTGTTGTGGAGGGCTACACCGATAATCAAAGAGAAAATGAATACATAGTTCAGCTTATTGGTGCTGCCCTTCACAACAGTCCCAGTTTCTCATGTTGCCACTTAGAAAATGAATTGCCCGCCTCTACTTTACATGATTTTAAATAGAAAAAGCAACAAAAGTGAGAAATGAATGATCACATCTGTACCTGTTGATAAGGTGTCTGCTGCTGAGTCGTCGGCTCTTCTTCCTTGCAGATGTGGTCGGTTGCCTTCTAGACCTCCCTGCTGACGACAGGACATTTTGGGAAGAATCCAGCATCCCCAAAGTACTGCAGGCTACAATATTTAAGGAGGAAAATTAAAGCTGTATTAAGATCAAGAGATACCATAGCAGTTTATGCCCAGTAATTAAACATTCTTTACTACCTGATCCAGGTGTGGAGGGCCCGTTGAACAAAATATCAGGAAGCAATTCTATCCCAAGGTTCTTTTTGACAGATCTACGTTTCTTGTTTGAAAAGCCAAAAGAGCTGCCAGACTCCAGAGGAAGTTTTCGCTTGGAGGCTGGTGTTGAAATCACAGGAGTTGCAGAAGAAAAGACTGGCAAAAATCACAGAAGAATTAATGTCTTCACACATGCAGGATTTGATCATTTCCATTTGAAAACATGCCAAACGGACTCAGAAATATTGGCAGAAGCTTGTAAATAAAATCATTGATGCAAAAAAAAATAAAAAATCATTGATGCAAAAAAAAAAAAAAAAAAAAAAGGCAGAAGAGTGAAAAGCCAATCAAGCAAGCCTGTGCATTATTCATTCATTATCACGGTAGATGCAAACTGCTTTAATCCAAGTGCAAAAGAAGATTTAAGCACGAAATCAAATATGTTCCCAGATTGATTTATTTTATTAAGGAAATTTTAGCTTGTCGTTTCTTTTGTATAGCAGATGGATTACTACAGTTTTATCATGCTACATGGCAGGCAACACGGTACATACCAAGACTGTCTGTGTGGGGGACATTTGTGGGTGTTCTATTAGTTTTTATCTTATTCAGTGCACCATTGACCACATCTGAAATATGAGCCAAATACACATTTACTGACTACAGCAGTTTAAAAATAACATTATTGAATAACATGCACTGCAATGCAGTGCTTACTTTCACTTGCATTTGTCTGATGTCTTGAGTGACATATTCTAGTTGAACTGAAACTACAAATATTCACATATTGTACCAATAAGCAAAGAATTACTGTAAATCTGATATAGCCTTACCACCCAAGCTGCGCCTGCTTTTCCTCTTCATTCCCGAGTTCAGCTCCGGCTCTTCTAGTTCATCATGAGCAGGAGACAGAACCCCTGCCTCACAGCCCATCATGGCAGGAACTTTGTCTTGAAGAAACTTTGGTAACACACCTTCAATGCACAGACAGTCAAATATTTAGAGGTAAAACAGAAGAGTGAAACCTGACATATAGAAGAAATGCTTTTAAGATCAGCGCCTCAGGTCATACCAAAGCTGTGAGCATTCTCTATGAAACACTGGACTACAGCGGCCTGCAGTTTGAGGCGTTTCTCAGTGTTGGCGTTCATCTTCTCTGTGCCATCACCAGAGTGGAGGAGGTTGGGTGCCAAAATTACAGACAAGTTACTGCTATCCATCTTATTCTCTGCACTCCTGTGATAAAGCAGTAAAAGTAAAATATCAATTCTTTAAATATAAAAGTATTATGTAATAAATAGCATAAAGAGAATTTGAAAAAAGGTGGTTTTACGTTAACTTACCGTTTAGATACATTGTAAAGAAAGTTAAAAAAATAACGCAGCACACATAAGTTCCTGTCTGGCAAAACACAAGACAGCAACATGGTGGCAGAGGTCCTCTCCTCCTCATTTGGGAGCTGCTGAGCCTTGAAGAAGGCTTCCTGCAGCTCTGTGGGAAGCACGGGCTCCGGTAACTCACGGAAAAACTGCTTCACCAGACCCGCCACATCGCAGGGAAGAGCAGTAGATAGGCACTCTTCACCCGCATCCAATTTTGCCTGGACAGACAAAACACAGCTCTGTTGTGTTAGACAGTCCCCAGTGTCAAGGTCACTCGGTGAAAGCGAGGTCAGCTTCAGCCATCACTCACCCTGAGTGCTTTCAGACGAACAACAGAGCCTGATTTTCTGAACAGGCCCTCTGTGTCAATCTGTGCTAGCAGCCTCATGCACGCGTCAACCAGAAAACTAAGGGCAGTTAAACAAAAACAAAAAAATCATTAGTATCAAATGCACAAGATGGGACATGAAACAACTTGCCAGCTGCAAGTTTGAATAGCCTAAAATATGCATTATTACCTACCTTGGAACACTCCCACATTCCATATTGTAATATGGCAAATTCTCCAGGGACATACCAAAAAGCTTTGTCTGGGGAAAAAATAAACAATAAAACATTATGTTTGCTCAGTTTTACAACTTTTAACAACAAGGCTTGAAAGTTGGGGAGGAACAGAAACGGAGCTATACTGCTGTAATAAAACTAACAATCTATAGGCTGCATCAAGCCACTCACATATTCATCCATTGCAACACTGTGGTTATACAGTTAGTGTGGTCTTCCTTACAGACCAAAACCACTGCCAAAATTGCCATTACTTTTGACCAGTTGACTGACTGGATGCCAAGCATTCCTAAGTTTAAGAGCAACACAGAGGCACTTAAAACTGTCCAGCCTTTTTCAGCAGAGCAGAACTTTAGTACTTGCCTTCTTCCTTCTGACCTAAAGGTTGGACTGTTTCTATTAATTCTCTATCCACAAGAGGGACTATTCGTGCAAATGCAGAAGTTCAGCCTTCATTTGAAAAGTCAAAGTGTGTTGCAACTAACCTTGTGACTCCTGTAACCCATTTATAAGTAGAAGGGAGGGCTTCAGTAGTTATTTCCACTCATTTCCACATTAACTGACATTCACTTTAGCAACTTACATCTAATCATCTGTGCCGTCACAATGTCAAAGTGTGTATTAAAGAAATATTTTAAAACCCACACAAATATGAAGCTATATAAGAAAACACTGGCCTTTAGACTAACAAAATCTATGCTGTGAACAATGACGGCAAGACCCAAACAAAACACCTTCAGTGCTTGGGTGACAACAGTCTGCGAACAAATGGGACTCGTCAGCTTTCAATAATATGCTAATCTGATTCAAGAGTCTAACCAACACAATGCCCAAGGTTAATAGTGTGAACTTGCTGATTTGTCGTCTAACTACACCAACACAACGATTATGATGAAGTCCTACATTTCAGAATCGCTGCAAATAATTCAAGTGAGTGGTGTTGAAGATTAGTAAAAACGTTTTATTTAAACTTACCGAGTTGCTGGCTGCTGACTTGCAGCTGGCCGCTTTGTTTTTGTTCCAGTTCTTTGTTTTAATCCCGTACGCTGAGCGGAGGTGCTGCACGGCCACTAGACGCATCACATTTTTCTCCATGACTCTCATTTTTGCAAACGTACCTCGAAATTTTGCACTGATCACTTATCTCTGCCACAGCAAACTCGCACTCACAGCTCTAACAGTTCAGGCCTGACCGCAGCCTCTTTGACTTTGTTAATTTCCCAAGACCTCCGGACGATAACTCATGCTCAGCGTGAATATTAAGCGTCCATAAAGCTCTGTAGCAACACAACCGTTGATCAGCTGTATGGAGAATAACCTTACTTAGTCCTAATGAATAGACAACTCGACTAAAGTTACATTATGGAGCACTTATCTAAAGGTTAACTTCATGCATACGTTGCGATGCAGTTAGCTAGCTAACATTAGCCAGCTAGGTTAACACATTGACTTTCCCCTACTCTGAAATAACCGACACAGCATCTAAGTTGCACGCGGTCTAAAACGGCCTACCTCCTGTAAAACAACAAACTCTATAAATTAAATAAGTTTAACTCGTTAGCTAGCTAACTGCATTGTAATAAGGTTCGCTCCTCACATCGGTTGCCCACTGTTTCCGCAATGCATTCAAACAGCAGCGCTCCCTGCTCTCTCCGCTGTGATTGGCTGAAATCCTTTTGAATAACGTGCTTGCTTTTTTGTTTGTTTTAACACCCAGAGCAGCCTCGCTGGGCGGTGCAGTTTCTGTTAAGGCAGAGCAAAACTCAAGCAGACGCTGCGATCAACCGGTAGGCCATGTAGTTTAAATGAGTCAACCATTTGAAAAGGAAATTTCCGCTTTTTCGTGCCTGTACACAGACAGTCCCTCTTTTATGCTGTGTCTAACATGTCTAGTAATAAGTAAAGTTAAATATAACCTGACTTTTAAATAACCAACATGTTTACTGACACCACCTGAGTCTTTAAGGACTTTAAGGACTGGGAATTGTAAAAGTTTTTATACCAGAGAAATGACCTAGTTAATTTTCTCAGTTAGACTATTTCTTAAATGATCCATATTTGTTTCACACAACAATATCATAGGAGGTTCTCTCACAAAGGTTTGTCTTTATTACAATAGAACATACACTTATATACATGAGACAGCAACGTGAAAATGCATGGATGAAAGGAGGTGTGCTCAGAAGCATTTCCTGTGAACAATGGAAGGGCCGGCCTCATCGTACTCCTGCTTGCTGATCCACATCTGTTGGAAGGTGGAGAGGGAAGCCAAGATGGAACCACCAATCCAGACGGAGTACTTCCTCTCAGGTGGAGCAATGATCTAAGGAAATGTTAAACACCATTTAATCAGAATACTTTAATCCCTAAGGAAATTATCTGGGTTACAGTTGCTCAAGGTCAATAACAGTAACAGACTGAACTAATTAAATAATTCAATATATTACAAAGTTTACGAAATAAATGTTCATGATGTGTTAATTGACTTCATCCATGAGTGTATTTACTTAAAACGTCTGCAATTCTCTCACCTTGATCTTCATGGTGCTTGGTGCCAGGGCTGTGATTTCCTTCTGCATACGGTCAGCAATACCAGGGTACATGGTGGTGCCACCAGAGAGCACATTGTTGGCATACAGGTCCTTACGGATGTCAATGTCACATTTCATTATGCTGTTATACGCAGTCTCATGGATACCAGCAGACTCCATACCTGGTGGAAAACAAGTAAAAAGATTAAAAAGGCGTTTTGTAACATAGACAGAAACAGTGTAACTCAAGCATCGAGACTGAACTCACCAATGAAAGAAGGCTGGAAGAGGGTCTCTGGGCAACGAAAACGCTCATTACCAATGGTGATGACCTGACCATCGGGCAGCTCGTAGCTTTTTTCCAGGGAGGAAGAGGAGGCAGCAGTGGCCATCTCATTTTCAAAGTCAAGAGCCACGTAACATAACTTCTCCTTGATGTCACGCACAATCTCACGCTCAGCTAAGGACCAGAACGTTTAGCTATTTAGGAAAATCCAATTCATACATTTTTAATACGCAAAATAATTAATCAAGATGGCATAGTCTTACCAGTTGTGACAAAGGAGTAGCCACGCTCAGTCAGGATCTTCATCAGGTAGTCAGTAAGATCACGACCGGCCAAATCCAGACGCATGATGGCATGTGGGAGAGCATAACCCTCATAGATGGGAACATTGTGTGTTACACCATCGCCAGAGTCCAGCACAATACCTTTAACGAGCAAATAAGAGCAGCAGTTCAGCTATGTCACACATCACTCACTATACAATGTTGCTGACATCACTGAGAACACATGCTGCTGTAGGGGGATTAGCACCTCCACTTGACAAGGAGACAGATGACAGACACAATAATAGTGTAAACACACACATCATACACATCTCTTGCTTAAGTACTGGATCTGTATTTTACATTCTGGAATAACTGATCTCAGACTCAAATAAACACCTGGAAAAATGATTGAAGTTTACTGACCAGTGGTACGGCCAGAGGCATACAGAGACAGCACAGCCTGGATGGCCACATACATGGCAGGAACGTTGAAGGTCTCGAACATAATCTACAAGAGAAAGCAAGCAGAATCAGAGGGAGAAGAAACACACAACTTACGTATAAATGGGGTCTAAAACAATTGATTAGTTGCTTTAAATACCTGAGTCATCTTCTCCCTGTTGGCTTTGGGGTTCAGGGGAGCTTCAGTCAGCAGGGTGGGGTGTTCCTCAGGAGCTACACGCAGCTCATTGTAGAAGGTGTGGTGCCAGATCTGACCGAGGAAAGAGAAGAAATCTGAAATAACTGAATAAGCAACAACCTGATCTTACTAACGAGGCACCAAATGCTCTTATAATGGCTGTAAAGATAAAGTGGGGTGTAGGTGAAATTGCACAAACCTTCTCCATATCATCCCAGTTGGTGATGATGCCATGCTCAATGGGGTACTTCAGTGTCAGGATACCCCTCTTGCTCTGGGCCTCATCGCCTACATAGCTGTCTTTCTGACCCATACCCACCATCACACCCTGAAAAAAGACACATGAGCTGGAGTATAAAACACATGAAAACAGTTACCCTAAACATCTTTTTAACATTGCACTAAGATAGTTTTTTGCTTGGAGCATACCTGGTGGCGGGGCCTTCCAACGATGGAAGGGAAGACAGCACGGGGAGCGTCATCTCCAGCAAATCCAGCCTTGACCAAGCCAGAGCCATTGTCGCACACAAGGGCGGTAGTCTCATCGTCGTCACACATGATGAGGCTTTACTGGGGTGATCTAAAATTTGATGAGAAGGCTTAGGCTGGTTGTTAGGACCATCTGCCTAAATTCTCCGTCATGTAAACTAAGGATGTGTTATTGTTGAACAATCACTGACTTTATTGTTGGAGCAGCTGATTAAATGAGACCCTTTAGAGATAGAGTCAGTCACTCGTGTGGTTAATAGATACGTATTAGCTGTGATTTAACAGTCCTTTGAAGAGCAGCCAGCACTATCTGATAGCTGCTCTTATGGTATTATCACTTGTGAATACTAACTCAATTCAGTGGGTGCTACAGAGCTAATTCGATGTGGATGGATGCTATTTTTGTCCGACCCTTGTCAGAAACCCCTGATACCATATCTCCACAGCCACGATTGTTCCTGGGGTATCTAAGAGCTGCTGAGGTAGCACCAAAAAGGGCCACAACCGGGAGACCTGTGAGCTATTTTAAGCTCAGCACCCCCACAGCCGTTAACAGGGTTAAACAAGTGACACATTGATCTCTTGCTATTTCAGGTCAGAGAGAAGTGCCTGGCCAGCACCCATCTGTCTGTACGCTGTGACACTCGGGTTTTACTACTTGCTTCTGTGACCCAGCTGCCTCTAAACCTAAGCCACTGAGTCACTGGTAAATTTAACCAACATCCTCTCAGAGTTGCACTTTCCAAGTACTACTCTAGTGTGACTTTGTAGTGTATCGGTATACTTTGTGAGACTTTGCACACTACAAAGTGTACCGATCACAGGAAAACACATCACCCCACTGTCAGTCGTTTGTGGCATCACATGCAATCAAACCATTTTAAGCAAAAAACAGGTAGAAATAACACCAGCTTTCACTGTGCTCCACAAATCCAGTCAGTGATTCTAACTTCTGAGGCCGCTGAAATAACCTAATCTATTCTCTCATAAAAGTAAAAAAAATAAAATCCTTCATTTCAAATAACAGGTAGTAACTTTCCTGAAGGTAAAAAGAAGGCAGTTGCACAAGCAGATACCTCTTCAGTGATTCAAAGAGACACACTTTGAAATGTACTCACCTAAGCAAGCTGGAACACAGATGCTTCCACTGGGATGCAGGGTCACAGTCAGAGGATCCCCTTAAATATGCCCCACAATGGGTCGAAGGACAAGGGGCGGGGCTGAGAGTTCACGCGAGTCCAAATAAGAGCTGCCAGCAAAAATCCTCATGCCCTTGGAAATGTGTGTTTCACATACATGGAAGAGACTTCTCTACAGTGCACTCCTACTCGCTCACAGTTTAAACATGACATGTTAGTTGAGTTATTCTTGCTTTTCGGATGCACCCACAGATGACTATTGATATGAACTACTGAAAGTTTTTTTCAAAAACTGGTGTAGATGGTTGTTATATGTAGGTCTTTAAAAAAGCTTTTTAAGATAATTAAGCATTTTTCTATATTGTTACTAAAACTACATCGGATGTCTTTCTTTATATAACTATACTGTAGAACAAGATTAATAAAGGAAAGGAAGAAAGGAACATAAGGCATCATCTGCATTTTAGTTACAGTGCAATCTCTTAATAGCTCTCAAATAATGTCAAAGTCTTGATAAAGTGTCTGTATAATATTTGAAATGATGTGTCTCCCAATGCGGAACAAATGCAACTCATCCCTCGCAGGTTTTGCTGATCCATCCAGTCAAGACAGCGTGACTGGTGTCTCGCTAAGGAGATGAAAACAACCACTCTGCTGGTATGTGCACTGAGCCTCCTCAGTGTGTGGAACAGCTGATGGTATTGCCAGAAGGGCTCTATCTGATCTGGCTCTCTGTGTCAGCGCTCCATCATGATTGGCTCAGATGTCTCCTTATAGGGTGATGGTGAGGAACAGAGTCATTAATGAGCAGCCACTGAGGTTTCACAGCTTGCAATGAGGAATTCCATATAAGCGCCACTCACTGCTTAAGGTGCATTTTCCTTTATGTCCACTGAACCTCGTGATGTAATATTTTCACATCTGTGAATGAATGATACAAACATTTGGCATAATCGTTGGTGTAGCACAAGAATGTTCCCTTTGGGATTTTTCTGTATCTCAGGAAATGTCACTCATTTATTTGTAATGATTACAACAATAATTAAAAAAATATGAGGAAGAATAACTCTGATCTAAAAGAGAAATATGTGCAGTATATGATAGGCAAAGGAATGTGAGAGCATTCTTCTGCTCCACACTGCCCCAGCAGACACAAGTGCCTCCTATTTATAGCTGTACTCCACAGATAGGAGCTGGATGCAGACGAAGCATCACATAGTTATCTGCATGACAAAGAGGACTTTTAATAGAAGACTGGATTTATATTGTTTAGATACAAGAAAGTAAGGGGTATGATTCACAGTAAAAATATAACAAAGGGCGACAGTTACAGAGCAAAATTAGGAAACAGAATTCAGTCTTGAACTGTGAGGATTATAAAAAACTAAATAAAGAATACCTCAGGTGTATTTATGGGTGGAGAGGGACATTATGGGATAACTATCACTCCATCCATTCATCAGTCTCACGCCCAGTTTAGGATCACAAGTTAAACTAATGTACATGTGTCTGTGCTTTGGGAAGAAGCCAAGGTTCCCCGCTCAGCAAAAAACTACAAATCCCTTTTCAGAAAACGTGGAGCGCTGTGTAAAATAAAATAAAAAACAAACAACTGAGTGAGGTGCACATTAATGAAATCCTTGATTCGGACTGTGGAAATATATCCTGTGCTGAACCTGGGATTTTTATTTATTTACAACCCAAAACCCCCAAACTTGGAAAACTGTGTGAAATTCAAATAAAAACAGTATGCAATGATTAGCAAACTTTGGAAACCAATGTTTTATTCACAATAAATCCTTGAAAACATATAATTTGTTTAACCTGAGACATTTTACCATTTAATTAAAAACATGCATATACGGGTTTTAGATCAACATATACCTCCATGCAGATGACGCCTTTATAAGGAAAGAGGTGCTCACACTCAGGCGAGTGCATTTGATTAGCAGCACATAGCTACAGTTTACCCTCTGCATTTGTTATGACTCGTGGGCTGTACTCAGTTTTCCACACTTCTTATGCATTCCGGCATGAACCGTTCATTTCACTGCATTCCCCTCATTTTAAGACCTACTGATGACTGATACGTCCTCATTAAACCTTAGCATTGAAATATGGTGTATTTCCTTTTTTTGAAGACTGTAACTTAAACAGATAAATCACATATTAAACTACATATTTAAAAAAATGTTTATTAAAACTAACCAACATTTTCCACCAATTCAATTCAAATTCTTTATCGTCCCACAAGGGGAAATTCCACTCTCAACAGGCTTCACACCGAGACCGTGATGATTACTGCTCTCTGGAGGCCCTCTTCGACACGGCTACGTGATGACGTTTCACATGCGACGCGCAACTTACAACAGGCATGCGCCAGATACAACGTTGTTGTGGTCGTCCGTCGACTGCGTGGTAAGTTGGCGTTCACTATGTGACGGTACTTCATGTCAGGCAAGCTGAGTATCTGCGGAGTTTCGAGCTTACAGAGTCGGGGGAGCTGAGTGCGGTGAGTCCGGGGCTGGAGCTGCGCGCTGAGCGGATCCGCTTCCTCCTTCTGTTTGACGGCTGTGGGCGTGCGGACGGGGAGACTGCCATGTAGCTGAGGCAGAAGAATGAGCAGTCAGCGCACTTCAGCGGACGGGACAGACGACTGCGCGGTTCAGCAGGAAAATGAACTAGAAGCCCTCGCGTCTATTTTTGAAGATGATTTCAAGGATCTGCGGAGCAACGACCCCTGGAAGGTAGATCCACCTTCTATCTGTGTGCAATCTTCATGTTAGCGGAATGCAGAGGACTGCCAAGTGTTTGCATATACGAGTGTTAACTGGAGTAAACTGCAGTGCAAATCAACGAGGCTCCTTTTGATTTGGTTTTCAGGTTAAAAGGCCACCAGAGGTGTACCTCTGTCTGCGGCCCAATGGGCTAAACAACGGACAGGAGTGTTACGTGACCGTGGACCTGCATGTCAAATGTCCTCCCACGTATCCGGACGTGTGAGTACTGGCTCCCTTTCTTTGCCAATTCTCCATCATTGTCGCTGCACTGCAAGGTGTCCATTCACATACTGACCATCTACTACAGGGCAGCTCAAACATAAGGTGCACGGGCCAGAGTTGGGCCTGGCAAAGACTCCAGTCTGGCCCACTGGGCAGCTTTGGAAAATGTGAAGGAATGCACAGATTTTGGAATATTATTTGATAAAGTTTGCAGACGAAAGAATGAAGCTGGCAAAGCTTTGAAGACAGCTCGCTTTTATTTTAACGGTCTCTGTGCAACTCCCACTGAGTAACACGTGTTTACAAGGCAACGCTATTGTTGCCACCATGCTCACCCTTATTTATATACTTGAAGTCTTTCTTTCCATAAAAGGGACTCAGGATCTGTAATTTGGGACGTATGGATCAAAAATGGCTAGAATAGTGACTAAATAGATAAAATATCGAAATTAAATACCATTCAAGCAGTCCTGTAAAGTCACATATTTTAGCACACACTAATAAAAATAATTATCACATTGCAAAAGACTAGTGACAATCTTTGAAAGTCCAAATAATGCTAAATAAAACACGTGCAGTACTTTTTAACATTATTGCACATTATCCTGGGAGAGCCTTATGGGTCAGGTTGCATTTAAAATGCATTAAGAGGCATTAAAAAGCACAAGTATCTGTTTAAAAGAAATCGTACACGAATATAAATATAGCGGAACAGCTGAGAGTTATGAAAAACATAACAGTAGTTCATCTCATGAGTAGGTCACCTTAATGCCATGACTACCACAGGCAAGCAGGGATGTATTTTTAATTATTATGTCTGACTAACTTGACATTATTGGGCACTAACAGGCCTCCAGAACTGGAGCTGAAGAATGCCAAAGGCCTTTCAAACGACAACCTCAAAAGTCTCCAAGCTGAACTCAACAAGCTGGCGGCGGAACGATGCGGAGAGGTGAGCATACACTCGCAGACGCACGTGCAGTCCCATGTGTGTTGAGATTTTCATTAACTTATTTACCTGTGAACTTAGGTGATGATTTACCAGCTAGCGGATCACATTCAGGGTTTCCTGAGCGAACACAACAAGCCTCCGTCGCGCTCCTTCCACGAGGAGATGCTGAAGAACCAGCGGAGGCAGCAGGAGAAACTAGCGCTGGAGGAGCAGCAGAGACTGGACCAACGACGCAAGCAGGAGGAGGAGATGGTTAGGACAGGAGGAAGAAACGCTGATTAGGTTGCAGTGTAATGCCCAAGTGATTTGTGTGGTCCGGTCACAAACAGGATCATTTCATGTTATTCATTCACAGCCTGACCGTCTGTGATTTCTAGAAACAGTTCAGGCTGATGATTCACTCTTTTACTAGGAAAACTGGCAAATTCCAGCTTTCTACTGTTGTTAGTTGGTTATGAATAAATATTTTTGTGATGATGATAGGGGTACTATTCATGCTGTGTCCTTCAATTTTTTTAGGCCAGATATCGGCTATTATGACTTTAGGACTATAATAGGAATATAGCATTTATCAGCTGATGTGGAAAACATCATTTTTAGGTTCCTGTCATGGGAGTTTTACCACAAAAAATGCAAAGTATCTTAAATTAAATTCTTAATTGGAGCAAAATCTTTAACACTGACAGTTTAAGTAAGCTGCAAAAGGTGTATTGTGATGGAATTTTCTTATTCCTTTAGGAAAAAGAAATCATGGCTGAAATCCAAAGGAGAGAAGAGGAAAAGCGAGAGGAAAAGAGAAGAAAGGAAATGGCTAAACAGGTGTTCTCGCTGTTTGATTTCTATTTGATTTGATTCACTTGATTTCGTTAATCATCAGTAAAATCACAGGGATGTTATAGATCGCAGTCAGAGCAACCCGTATAACTAAGCCATCAGTATTGTAAGTGACTCTTTAAATGGCTTTCTATTTGCAGGAGCGACTCGGGAGCATGGAGCATTCGATGTCTGTGATGGGGAAGAGTCCACCCAGCCCAGGAGGCGCAGCTCCCGAAGTGTTTGAAGCCAAGAAAGCAGCTGGCAATCGCCGTCGGACTACCTCAAATTCCCGCCACAGGTACACGTCCTACATACAGAAAAAGCTTCTCGTGTTTAACAAAGTGCAGTAATAATGCTTCGATATGTCTCCTTCACCAGACGGGACACGGTTAATGAGGACAACAGTCGCCCGCAGGAGGTTCTTCACTTCAGCAGCAATGTTTTTGGAGAGCTTGCTGTGCACCAAGGGAAAAGCTTAGGTGAGGGCCATCAGACTGGCGCTGCCAGCCACGTGGCGAAAAACGTAATATGTCTCTTTAAATGTATTTCTTTTTTGGTGCGTTTCCGACAGGTGTAAGTGAACGGTTCGGTCGTAACATTTATTGCGGGTTTGAGGTGAACTCTGGCGAGTTTGCTGTGATCTATGAGTGGTCGTTGCAGTGGAACAAAAAGATGAGCAAGTTCTTCACCACCCAGGAGAGAGGAAGGATTGAAAACTGTAAAAAACAGGCAAGTAGAGAGGAAGGGGGGCTTTTTATTAAGAATTTGCTGATTAAATCTTGCATTTTAACTTATAAAGCCTTTACGAACATGCATGCTTAAAGCTTGGCACATTTCAACTTGTGTTGTGCAGATCCATGCAGCAGAAAATGAGTTTCACTCCCTGCTGCGGCTGGAGCACCCAAACTTGGTGCAATACTTGGGGCTGAGCGTGGTCGAGAAGGAGGAATGCATCGTGGTTTACATGCTGGTGGAGCACGTGGCCGGGAACAGCTTGAACCAAAGCCTGACCGCCCACGGCCCGGTCCCTCTGGATAAGCTCTGCCACTACACGGCCCAGCTGCTGACCGCTCTCGACTATCTGCACTCCAACTCCGTGGTCCACAAACAGCTGGGGCCCTCCAGTGTGCTGGTGGACTCCGAGGGGAACATTCGAGTGACCGATTACAGTTTATCAAAGAGGTTTGCTGACATCTGCAAAGAAGACATTTTCGAACAAGCTCGCGTGCGTTTCTCCGAGGAAACGGCGATGCCAACGAGAACGGGCAAGAAAGGCGACGTGTGGAACCTGGGACTGATGCTGCTGGCTCTGAGTCAAGGCAAGGAAGTGAAGGAGTATCCGGTGACAGTGCCGAGTAGCCTGCCTGCTGATTTTCAGGATTTCCTTCAGAAGTATGTATCGATGAATAATTCCTCATAATGTTGTATATTTTTGTAGTTTTACTGTTAATCTCACTACATAACAAACAATTTCTATTTATATTGTTGTCACCAACTTATAATGCAAATGAACAACCTGTCTTAGCTGACAGGTGTGACACCCAGTGTGGTCTTCTGCTGCTGTGACCCCTTTCAGAGCTGCTCTTCTGCATAAGTTGGTTGTAATCTGTGGTTATTTGAATCACTTTTGCCTTCCTGTCAGCTCGAAACAGTCTGATCATTCTGCACTGACGTCATCGAGGCATTTTCACACAGAGAACAGCTGCTCTTTGGAAATTTTCTGCCTTTTGGACCATTTTCTGTAAAACCTAGAGTTCCCAGTAGAACAGCAGATTCTGAAATATTCAGAATAATCAGCACTTCTGGCACAAGAAGCCAATTCAGAGTCACTTAAATCACAAATCTGCTGTTCAGTTTAAACTTAAGCGTGTTATTTTGACCACATTTGCATGCTGAAATGCATTATGTTACTGTCATAGGGTTGTATATTTGAGCTAACATGCAGTTAACATGCGGTATACCTAAAAGGTAATCGGTGAGTGTGTGTTGATTTGAAAGTATTAACTTAATAAAAGCGTATAAATCGGTCTCTTATAATATCCCAGAATACAATGTGACTACACTAAAATGTCTTGTTTTGCTGCGACAAGCCTCCAATTTGTTAGAATATAAAACGAGTAGAAAAGTTGAACAGTTCTTGGATTTAATATCTCGGGGCAATCAGATGTTTGGCACGAAAGATTGCTTAATTAAATTTTTCGATCATAAAAATGGTTACCAGATGCTTTGACTGACTAATCAATCAACTGTTTAAATCATGGGAGCTCAAATCTTGTGTTGCTAAAAAACAAAATGAACAAAAAACAGCGACTGCCTGCAAGGAGAGGCGGAGGACGGGCTCTTCCACGCAGTTTGCTGTGGTCTGATTTTCAGTAATGATAAACAGATGTGATTTGTTGTAAATGGGCTCAAACATGCAGAGACCCTGATTTGTTCCTTTGGGTCTTGGTGTTTTGCTGTCTGCTTGCATTGCAGCCTGTAGAGTAAGATGCATTGCTGTGCAAAAGTCTTGAGCTCACCTGTCATTGCTTTATATTTTGCAAGGAAACGTACATGGAAATGCAGTTTCCAATTCTAATGAGCTGGAAAATCAATATTTGGTGTGACCACGTTTATTCTTCAACACAGTCTGAACTCTCTTAGGCAGCTTTCTTGTTGTTTCTAGCCTTCAGGAATAGTTCTCCAGGCTTCAAGGACGTTCAGCGCTCTTCTTTGAATATTATCTGCTTTTCCCCCCATTCTCTGTCAACATGATCCCACACTGCTGCAATAATGTTGGGGTTTTTAGGCATGCCAAGTCTTTTTCTTTTCCCCTCCACTTGTTTCCTAACATTAGTTTTTTAAGGACCGATGCTGAGATACAAAGTTGTTGTTTTTTTTAACTAATTGATCTTTGAGAATCAACTTGTTGATGCAAAAATACAGTTTTATATTTATTTTATATTTTATGCCTGGAAAAAGTTTCCTTTTTTTTCTTTGCCAGAGAAATGGGAAGATTTGGAAGTAACAAAGTGGCTAAAGATACAGTTTTCTTATGGTGTTAACACTGGGCCGTCGCTCGACTTAGATGCCTTATGCTTGAGTGATTCATAGGTCAGTGTTGAGCAACTTAACAAAAAAATGCTTTAGGAAAAGGGAGGCACATGGACTGGACTTCTAAAACTTTTAAAGATCATCAGAAAATCAAGAGAACTATTTCTCAAGACCATTTAAAAAAGAAAAAAAAGTCTGGCTCCTTGGAATAAATTCTGAAGAAATGAGGGGTGGCCCACTTTTACACAGTGCAGTATATTTGTGTTCCTGTTCTTTTGCATGTGCCAGATATTGCTTAATAGTGGGTTTTATGTGTCTTTGCGTTGTAGGTGTTTATGTCTGAATGATACTGAGCGCTGGACAGCTCAGCAGCTCTTGGACCATTCTTTCCTCAAGCCTTCCTCGCCTAAGCACCTTTCACAGTACCAGGACAACAGCCCAGAAGGTGACAGTGACACAAATGGAAACACAGATGACAAAAAATGCAGTGAAATCGTTATTTAAATTGGTTACAGTATAAAAGTTGGGGTCGAAAATGTTCGAATAATAAAGATAAATAAAAATGAACAACGTTTAATTTTAACTCTTTTTTTCCTTTTTTGGATTATTTTTTTATTTTTTATACTGAGGGAGTGCTTGCATTTAAGGAGCCGTTAACAGTTTTATATTTCTCTTCTTAAAATTGCTCAAGATGTTGATTTGTTTGCCTCTCAGATCTAGCTGTGGACTTTGCGTCATCAGTCATCCCCCGGAGTCACATCCTCAATGCTCCTTTCAGTTCGGTCTTGCAGCACAGGCAGATTTCTCGG
Source organism: Maylandia zebra (assembly GCF_041146795.1). Classification (NCBI taxonomy): domain Eukaryota; kingdom Metazoa; phylum Chordata; class Actinopteri; order Cichliformes; family Cichlidae; genus Maylandia; species Maylandia zebra. Next base: position 30,844,394 of record NC_135185.1, read on the forward strand.
TTTGTCTCCGAGTTTGAGGAGCTGCAGCTTCTGGGAAAAGGAGCTTTCGGTGCTGTAATTAAAGTGGGTTGAAATAGTTTACTTACCCTGTGTGAACTTTCTCGCTCGTTTTATCTGGCAGTAAAGTTTTTGTCTTTTGTGTTTTGCCCGCATCCAGGTTCAGAACAAACTAGACGGTTGTTACTACGCGGTGAAACGCATCCAGGTGAACCCAGCCAGTAAGCAGTTCCGACGGATCAAAGGCGAGGTGACGCTGCTGTCGCGGCTGAACCACGAGAATATCGTCCGTTATTACAACGCGTGGATCGAGAGGCACGAATTGCCTGCCACAGGTGTGCTGAGCAACACCGACAGCTCCGAGCCGCTGAGCTCAGCCGACAAGGCGCCACAGCGCAAAAATGCACCGGAGCGCCTCAACGAGCTCGGCCTGCCTGACGACGTGGAGGACATCGCTCCGCCTCCCGCCCTGTCCAGCTCAGTCGAGTGGTCCACCTCCATTGAGAGGTCCTCCAGCGCAAGGTGCAGCGGACGCCAGTCCAGTGATGATGAGGATGATGACGACGATGATGAAGAAGATGTCTTTGGTGCCTCTTTTTTGTACGTTTTTTATTTTTCCTCCAAAGGACGACTTACTCCTCCAACTGCTCATGCATCACATTCTTTTTCTTTTTTTCCCACTCAGGCCATCAAACAATGACTCAAGGAGTGACATCATTTTTGATAATGGAGATGAAAGCATGGACGAGATGTCAAAGGTTCCAATATTTTCACTTCATTTATTAGTTTTGTTATGTCTGTTAGCGTTTGGCGTGGTGCACCAACCAGCTGGTGTTTCCTCCCACAGGTAGAGCCAAGCAAAAGGCCAGCGTCCGACACAACGGAGAGCACAGAGTCAGATCGACACCTCATTACGGCACATTACCTGTACATACAAGTAAGCTTCCCCCACGTGCTTCACTTTTACCAACAAAGACCTGTTTTACGTCTAATCCGAGGTTTCCGTTCCTGACAGATGGAATACTGTGAAAAGAGCACTTTACGAGACACAATAGATCAAGGCCTGCATCAGGATCAGAATCGGTTATGGAGGCTTTTCAGGGAGATACTGGACGGCCTTGCTTACATCCACGAGCAGGTATGGAGCGGCTGCACTGATTGGACGGAGTATAACTGTGACTAAAGCTAAGATTTGAATATCTTATGTTCCCCCTTCGTTCTAGGGCATGATTCACAGGGACCTGAAGCCTGTCAACATCTTCCTCGACTCACTGGACCACGTGAAAATTGGCGACTTCGGCCTGGCTACAGATCATCCCGCTAACGTGGTACGCATTATTACAGTGTGGCGTGCAGCTTTCAGTTTCGCTCTGCTGACAGGCGGCACTGATTTTTGCCTCATTGTTTTGATTAACGTGTAAAACTCCTCGTGAAGCTCTTATAACTTGTTAAAGCAACTGTTTATCTCTCAAAGGCTGCTGGGAAATTTGAGGTGGAGGAGAGCGGCTCTGCGGTGATGGCCAAACCGGACCCAACAGGTGCAAGAGAGTTTGAAAACACTCATAACACCTTTGATAGCCGTGCAATAATATTCCTGTTGAACTGGCGCTCTATATTGATTTTGCATCACTGTCTCCAGGTAACATGACAGGGATGGTCGGTACTGCCCTGTATGTCAGTCCGGAGGTTCAGGGAAATACAAAAGCCACATACAACCAAGTAGGAATTTAAAGATTCACTTATTTGTCTGGATGCATGAGAATTAGAAGTTGCTAAAACTTGATATTTGAGAACGTCTCGAGTTTTAAAGAACTTTTTATTCATGTTCTTGTCTGCAGAAGGTTGACCTGTTTAGCTTGGGCATAATCCTCTTTGAGATGTCCTACCGGCCGATGACCACGGGGGCCGAGCGCATCGCTGTCCTGAGTCAGCTGCGTGGGGTGTGTTTGTGACAGAGACTGAGAACAAGCTGGGTGGGGGGGTTTTGCACCTGGTGCCTTACTTACATGATTTTCTTTTTTCCCTTCATATTTACAGGAACCCATCATCTTCCCAGAGGACTTTACTTTACGTGAGCAAGGAACACAGGTGAGGATGACTGTTGCACAGCGCTTTCTTCTCCTTGTATAAATCTCAGTCTAACAGCGGTCTGTTTCTCTCTGCCTTTTTCTTTATGTCTACCAGAAGAGGGTGATCGAGTGGCTGCTGAAGCACGACCCGGCTCTTCGGCCGACTGCCCTGGAGCTGCTAAAGAGCGAACTTCTGCCTCCTCCCCAGATGGAGGAGTCGGAGTTGCACGAAGTGCTGCAGCATACCATGGCCAATATCAACGGCAAATCCTACCGCACCATGGTGGCCCAGCTGTTCGCCCAGAACACCTCACCAGTCATGGATTACGCTTATGATATAGACCTCTACAAGGTGAGGAGCTGATTGAGCTGACCAAGCGTTTGCCAGTGGATTTTATTTTACTGTAGCCGTTCTTCATCTTTGCTGGATGTCAGATTAAAACTATGCTGGAAGATTTTTTTAATATACTGTTTTTAACAGCTGTGATTCATGTGAGATTTTCAAATAATGTGCTCAGATGGTGTAACAGATAATTCCTATTCAAAGCCCAGCTGAGTTGAAAGTTGATATTTGGCAAATCGGAGGTCACTCACCTGCTGTTCAAAGTCAAAGTCAACTTTATTTGTCGATTCTGCCACATGTACAGGACATACAGAGAATAGAAATTGCGTTACTCTCAATCCCTAGATAAATAGCAAATGAACATTTAAATATATTTAAATATAAAAGTGATTAAAAATGCAAGTAAAATAATTAAAAAGTAAAAATTTAAATAAATACAATTTTACATATAACAAGAAAGCTATACAATATACAATATAATGGGTAAGTGACAATGAGTGTAAACCAGGCAGAGTAGTGCAAATAGTGCAAATGGAGATTTAGTAATGTACGGTAAGAGAAAGTGTAACAACAAAGTCTTATGAGGTAATGGCAGTCCAATGCTCCACAAAGTGACTGGTAACTGGAGCAGGCCAGTGAGTGAGTCAGAGAGTGTGTGTGTGTGTGTGTGTGACAGAGTTCAGTGAGACCGTGGGGGAGAGAGGGGAGAGGGGGCAGAATCGGGAGGGAGTTAAGCTTCCTGACAGCCTGATGGATGAAGCTGTCCTTCAGCCTGCTGGTCCTGGCCTGGAGACTCCGCAGTCTCCTCCCCGACGGCAGCAGCTTGAAGAAGCTTTGCATTGGGTGCGTGGGATCAGCCGCTATGCAAAGGGCTTTTTTAGTGAGACGGGTGCTGTAAATGTCCTGGAGGGAGGGGAGAGAGACACCAATGATCCTCTCTGCAGCTCTCACTATGCGTTGGAGGGTTCTATGACAGGACGCATTGCAGGCTCCAAACCACACAGTGATGCAGCTCGACAGGATGCTCTCGATGGTGCCTCTGTAGAAAGTGTACATGATGGGGGCTGGTGCTCCTGCTCTTCTTAGTTTGCGGAGAAAGAAGAGACGCTGCTGTGATTTCTTGGCCAGTGCTGTGGTGTTGTACGTCCAGGAGAGATCCTCTGTGATGTGCACACCCAAGAACTTGGTGCTGCTCACTCTCTCCACAGACGCTCCGTCAATGGTCAGAGGAGCATGTTGGGTGTGCATTCTCCTGAAGTCCACAACAATCTCCTTCGTCTTCTCCACATTCAGAGAGAGATTGTTGTCAACGCACCACGTGGCCAGGCGTCTCACCTCACTTCTGTAGTCGGTCTCATCCCTGTTGCTAATGAGACCCACCACCGTTGTGTCGTCCGCAAACTTGATGAAGAGGTTGGAGCTGTATGATGGAGTGCAGTCATGGGTCACCAGAGTGAAGAGGAGGGGGCTCAGCACACATCCCTGCGGGGCCCCCGTGTTTAAAATGATGGTGCTGGATGTATTACTGCCAACCCGTACTGCTTGAGGTCTTCCGGTGAGGAAATCCAACAGCCAGTTGCACAGTGAGGTGTTGAGCCCCAGCTGGACCAGTTTTTGAATGAGCTGTTGGGGGATTATAGTGTTGAATGCTGAACTGAAATCTATGAACAGCATTCGAACATATGAGTCTTTTTTTGTCCAGGTGTGTGAGTGCTGAGTGGAGTGCAGTGGAGATGGCATCATCGGTTGAGCGGTTGGGCCGATACGCAAACTGGAAGGGGTCCAGGGAGGGGGGCAGGACAGTCTTGATGTGTTGCATGACTAGTCGTTCGAAGCACTTCATCAGGATGGGAGTAAGTGCAACAGGACGGTAGTCATTAAAGCAGGAGGGAGATGACTTTTTTGGAACCGGAATGATTGTGGTGGCTTTAAAACATGTGGGGACGACAGCCTGGATGAGTGATATGTTGAAGATGTCAGTGAAGACATCAGTGAGTTCCACTGCACAGTCTCTCAGTGCACGACCAGGAATGTTGTCAGGACCCGGAGCTTTACGTGCATTGATCCTGCTGAGGGATCTCCTCACGCTGTCCGGTGACAGAGTCATCACCTGGTCACCAGGAGGGGGTGGGGTCTTCTGTGCAGTGGTGCTGTTTTGGACTTCAAAGCGAGCAAAGAAAGTGTTCAGCTCGTTCAGCAGGGGGATAGTGCTATCACAGGTCTGTGGTGGGGGCTTGTAATCTGTGATGGTCTGAATGCCCCGCCACAGGCTCCGTGAGTCTCTGCTGTCTTTGAAGTGATGCGATATTTTCCTGGAGTACTGTCTCTTAGCCTCTCTGATGCCACGGGAAAGGTTGGCCCTAGCTGTCCTCAGGCTCGCCTCGTCTCCATCTCTGAAGGCAACATTCCGAGCTTTCAGCAGCCTGTAGACCTCTCCTGTCATCCATGGTTTTTGATTGGCCCGGACAGTTATGGTTTTCGTGACTGTTACATCCTCAATACACTTGTTGATGTAGGCAGTAACAGTCTCTGCGTACTCCTGGAGGTCAGTGGTGTTGTTATAGGTGGCAGCCTGCTTAAACATGTTCCAGTCTGTAGTATTAAAGCAGTCCTGTAGAGCCTCTGAAGACCCCTCTGGCCACACTTGTATCCGCTTACGAACCGGTTTGGTCACTTTAACGAGCGGTCTGTAAGCAGGCATTAGCATGACAGTGATATGGTCTGAGGCGCCGAGGTGGGGGAGGGGAAAAGCTTTGTAAGCTCCTCTCTGGGTGGTGTAAACAAAGTCAAGTGCTCTATTGGTAAAGAGTGCCCAATCAGAAAGATGGATTAAAGGGAGTGGGAAGGTAAAGTAAACTTTTTTTTTTTTTTTTTTTTTTAGTAGAGTAAGCAGTATTAGCAGAGGGGTTGTTAATCACTTTCAGCTGCTTCAGTGTTTATTAACAGCAGGTGCACTACAGGGACAGCAGTGAGACAAACCCCAAAACAGGAATGGTTTTACAGGCAGAGGCCACTGACTTTTTTTTGACTAGTTTTGCATTTAGCTAGGGCAAGGTCAGCAAACCTGTGGTTAGCCCTTACCCTTTTATTACATATACTGTGTCCCCTGCAATAACTTATCCTCTCCCAGTCATCTGCCCTTCTGTCCACCAGAAGGTAGAAGGTGCTAAAGTGACTCTTTTCATGTTGAAGGTTGCCGATGCCTAGGGTAGGATCAGTGTCACTAGTAGCATGAGGTGATGTCTGGACCCTACAGAGGTTGTACAGGTGCTCCAACTCGTCCAGAACGGCACATCAATATGTGGCGTTGCCAGGTTTGGTGTGTCTCTCAGCACAGTCTCAAGAGCATGGAGGAGGTTCCAGGAGACGGACAGTTACTCTAGGAGAGCAGGACAGGGCCGTAGAAGGTCCTTAACTCATCACCATAAAAATGTTATCTGGATGAAGTCGATGGACCATTGTCAGATCCTGCGCTGGTGCAGTGGCTCCTGGGTTCTTCCTAGTACACAACAATACCCAGCATCATATGTCGAGAGGATGCAGGCATTTCCCAGCGGATGAAGGAATTGATAACATGCTCATATAATCTAAATGCAATAACGCATCCCTGGGACGTTGGTTTCAGTCTAACCAGCGCCACCAAGTTGGACCTCAGGCCTAGAGCTCAGTTATGCCCATATGTCATCTCATTAGGAGCACGCCCCAGTGTTGTCAGGCATAAGCACACATGGTCCATGCATGCTAAGTGCCATTTTGAATTGCTGCAGTTAAATTTCAGCAAAAATGGGCTAGCCTGCTGCATCACTTTTCACTTTGATTTTAGGCGTGTCGTTGAATTCAGCCCACTGCAAGTTGATCATATTTATTTCTTACCTGGTCCGTATCAGTGTACACAGCTAGCATGTTTTTCCCATTGAGATTTGTTGTGTTTTTAAAGTGTTCCTTTAATTTTTGGATTCGTGTTTATAAGATATATACATACAAGTCCAAGAGTATGGATTAAATAACATGATTGCAAACCTGTGCTTTTTCAGGTCACAATTCATACTATCTGTTGTAAGGAATGCTTAACCCTCCTGTTATGTTGGTTTCCAGGAACACCAATTATGCTCCTGGGTTAATTTGACCCGGGCAAATTTACTCATCCAAAAGTGTCAGAAACACTGGCATTGATTATTTTACAATTTTCTTTTATAATTGTGATTTTTTTCGTTTTCTGTAGTGATGCAGATGACATGTGACATCTCTTCTGTTCTGGGTCAATCGGACATAACAGGAGGGTTACATGGAAGAAAATCCACTTCTTCCCTTCTCTACCTCTAGATGGCACTGTAGGCAAAGGAATAGCTGCACTCTTTCTTTCTAAGCTGGCTCTCTCATCTGGTCTATCACAGATGAGCCTGTTAGTGCTTAGTCGATGTCTCCTGATCCCTGACAGAGGCTGTTTGTTTGCTCTCCCTTCAGGGCAGCTTCAGCTTCAACAATGCCAAATTGCAGCAGCATGTGTACGAAAGCATCACCAGGATCTTCAAGAAGCACGGTGAGTGCACGTGTCTGTCGAGTGCGTGCATGTGAACGCGACCTTTGTTGACACTACGTGGACTCCTTTTTAAAGACCCCAACATCTGCAGCAGTGAGAGGCAGCTAAACAATAAGCGTACTGTTGGGCAGCACAGATTCTGTGCATGTGCGAGTGTTGTTTTTGGGCACGTTGCTGATGATGTCCAGCTGTACTTGTTTGTTTATGCGCAGTTTGTCTGTTCACATGCATCAGTTATCACAGGGTCATTGTGGTTTATGAAGATGGAGCAGCAATGTGTTTGATTTCAGGTGCCGTGCGTGTCCAGACCCCGCTGTTCCTCCCCAGGAACAGGAAGTTGTACGATGGCATTGAGCTGGCCTGCTTCATGGACCATAGTGGAATGCTGGTTACGCTGCCCTATGACCTTCGCGTGAGTTTAACACACACACGGAGTCTGGTTTACGTGTCCACACATGCACACAGAGCGCCAATCATAAAACTATTTACATAGGAACATGCAAACACACACACAGTGTGAGGCTGCAATCAGCAGCCGCCTTAAGATCCCGCTGCCTCAGGAACCCCGAGGACCAAATGCTTGTTTCCACACATTGATTGATTACAGCCTGGTATGCACAGACTTCACTGTCTTTATACAAGTGCACCCAATGTCTCAACTCTTGTTTTTTTTCCTTCTTCCGCTTTAGATCGCGTTTGCAAGATTCGTCGCTCGCAACAATGTAACACATCTGAAACGGTAAAGTTTATATTGAGAAGTCATTTTGACCATTTGTGTGCACACAAGTAATTATAATGATGCTCGTTTATGAGGTAAATCTTTTCATGTAAAATGTTCTTAAAAATATTTAATAGAAAATGTGAAAGAAAAAACAAACGTAATTTGTGTTTTAATGTGTTTAAAGAAAGTTATATGCTTTTGTGTCTGCAATCAATACTTTATCAAGTCCCCCCCCCTTCTTTAAACATACCGGACTGTGCAAAAGTCTTGCGCCGCCCCTTACTCTTTATGTTTTGCTTGGAAAATGAGAAATGGGTGCAGCGGTTTATTGAAACATGGCAACATGTTTATGAAAAGACTCAATTTGTTCACTTCCAATGAGCTAGAAAGTTATTGTTGAACACAGCCTGAACTCTCGTAGGTAAGCTTTCTTATTCTTTCTTTACATAGTCGTCAGGAATAGTTCTCCATTCATTTCTAAGGACATTCAAACCTCTTCTTGTTGGTTTTACAGATGGCTGTAGACACTCACATTTGTCTTAACCTCCTCTGTACATATTGGCTTTGATTTGAACTAAAAGTTTCTCATTTTGTATCCATAACTCTATAAAACCTGCCAAAGATTTTCAGTTCTGTTCGTGTCATTTGGTTTACCTCAGGCATCTCTCCATGTTTCCCTTCTTTAGGAATGAGCATTTCTACCAAGTCCTGTGTCGAGTCTTTATTATATTTTATTTGACATGATTCTAAGATACAGTTCATCTGCTGTAGATTTTTCTTTTTTTGGCTTTTTGTTCCTCATCGTTTTAAGGACACACTGTACATCATGCAGACATGGCGAGTTTTGGTATCAGGTGATTTTCAAAGAGCTATTATTGGTGCAAAAAATGTTTTATGCCCGTCAAACTGTTATCTTTAGTATTTTTGATAGATTCAGCTAAAGAAATGGGAAGAAATTGTATCTTAGGGTTAAACAAAATATTCCTCTGAAAACAGTCAGGTACAAGAACGCACAGTGTTCCTTTTTATTTGTCGAGTTATGTTATTTTTCATTACCTCGGTAAACCTTTAACCTCTCCACTTTATAGCTGAAAGTGCTGTGCTCACGGGTCGTGCTAACACCTGAAGCGTGTACCAAGTAGGTTTTTGTGTATCTGTTGAAAAAGCCTGTTTTCATGCTGGACGTGTGTTTCTCTTCATCTCTCTTAAGGTACAGCATTGAACGAGTGTTCCGGCCCAAGAAGCTGGACCGCGCACACCCGAGGGAGCTCCTCGAGTGCGCCTTTGACATCATCACTCCTGTTAGCAACAGCCTGCTCCCTGAGGCCGAGATCATTTACACCATCTCTGAAATAATCCAGGAGTTCCCCGTGCTGCAGGTTACACACAAGCTGCTCGTGTTGTTGTTATATTTTTATGTTTTTAATCAGACTGTTGGGTCAGATCCACGATTCTTAATTATTTTTCTGACAGATGCCGTTGGGGATTTTTTTTGGTCCCCCCTTACTTCCCACTCACATTCCTAACGTTCCAAAGTATGTGTAAGCCTGACAGATTTACACTCTATTTATTGTTTATCTAGTAAATCTGTTATGCACCGCTCTGTCAACTTCCTTCCCTCCCTTCCAGTACAGTCCATTTCCTGTCCCGATTCATTCCATTGCCCCGTCAGTGGCGCTACTCTTCGCATGCTTCATGAAGCCAGTCCAACTTTGTGTCTGGCCTCGTAGGTCTTGTTTCTGATCCTCTCCATCGCTCGGCTCTTTGTGTAAAAGCTTTTAGGAATCTGTGAGTCAGAAAGAATGAAAGGGCAGCCGGACGAGCGGGTCATTATTCATCGCAGTGCTCATTGTGAAGCAGTGCTTTTAAATTTTGACTGTAATTGTGTCTGAGAATGTTGAAGGTGTGTTTGTGACTGCAGGAAAGGAACTACACCATCTACCTAAACCACACCAGCTTGTTTAAGGCCGTCCTGCTGCACAGCGGCGTCCCGGAGGACAAACTGAGCCAGGCCTCTAACATACTGTGTGACCTTATGGTCAGTCCGGGTTACACATTGCACGTCTGTTATTGATATGCTTCTTTGAGCAGATGCAGTCGTGACATTTTTATCACCTTTTTTCTTTTGTTTTCCTTTTTGTCTGCATCTGCTCCAGAGTGAGAAACTCAGCAAACGTGAAGCGGAGGCAAAGTTCTGCAACTTTTCATTGTCAGCCAACTGTGTGAGTGTCCACCTGGTGTATGAACCTTCTGTAAAAAATATTCAGCACACTTGTAGCACATGTGAGAAGTTTGCATTCAAGGCTTTGTGCCAGACTGGCTCTCTAAGGTATGGTTGCAGCCTTTCAGCAGCTGTATTTGAACTCACACGGTGATCCTGTCCTGAACCTGAGCTTGTAGTTTTGCTGTCTACAAAACTGCTACTGAAAACTGAAAAGATAAGATAAGATAGAACTTATCTTAAGAGAGCTTTCTGGCAGAAAGTCATGGAGGGAAGCTCATGCTCAGTCGCACTGACATCTCTCCTCACCTCTCGCTTTCAGTTGCAGACTCTGTACAAGTACATAGAACAGAAGGGGAATCTGCAGGACCTGGTGCCGCTGCTGTCATCACTTACCAAGCAAAAAACTGCCGTTACCCAGCTGGCCAAGCAGGGTCTCAAGGACCTGGAGGAGCTGACTGTGCTTCTGCCCAAACTTGGAGTTAAACTGATGGTGATACAGATTCTGGAGGATAAGGAAACACCTGCTGTATCTGCTTTACTTTGTTTAGCTTTTTTTTTTTTAATAAAGCTGTATCTCCTTTATAGGTGGTGATCAACTTAGGCTTAGTGTACAAAGTGCAACACCACTCAGGAGTCATCTTCCAGTTTGTGGCTTTCATCAGGAAGCGCAGACGAACCGTACCAGATATTCTGGCAGCCGGAGGACGCTACGACCACTTGGTAGGCTTTACAGTCATTCCACAAAGTAAAGCCAGGCCACCACTAATACTAATCACCTGTAGCTGTTTATTTGAAAAACATGGGCCTATATCATGCAGTTTGCTCCCTGCCTTTCTAGATCCTGGAGTTTCGTGGACCGGTTTCCACAGGACCCGTCCCCAGCGCAGTGGGGGCCAGTGTCGCCGTGGACAAAGTCTGCGCTGCTATAGTCAGCATGGAGGAGCCAGTGAGAGACACAGACACACGCTTGAATCTGACGTTGCTAATTATTATAATGAAGGAGCAGCAGATGGTTTCATATTTAATGATGGCTTCATAGAGCAGTCGGGCTGCCACACAGCTACTTTTAGAAACCTGTTAATAACTATGATCACCGCTGCTCCCGACTCCACGGAGTTATTTTTGGAGGTGCATCATTTTCTATATTTTAGATGGAGATTGTGAAATGATGTGCCCCGAAAGCTTCGTGCACATATAAATACCTGGAATGACTCCTTTGCTGAACACATAATGCTTTAACTGCAGCTCCCTGCTTCTATAATATTAGACTAAATGCATTTGCACATAGTTGCTTTGCGCGACTGTATTTGTTTGTGTTCGTATCAGCCAACAGTGAGCTCCTATGATGTGCTGGTGGTCCCTGTGGGCCATTCTTCGATGTCCAAAGCCATCAGGGTTGTTCAGAAATTGTGGAGCACCGGCATCGCTGCAGACATCAACTACGATGTTTCACAGGTTAGTCGTCTTTAACTGGTTCCACTCATAAAACCAGAACAAACCAGTTTTGATTTAAAGGTGACCCCTGAGACCCCCTCATGGAGTGTAGTAATCTCATCCCTCCTATAGAGGGCAACACTTGACTTCTATTTTAAAGGAAAAACCCTCACTTGTTGCCAGCAGCCTTAGTGTGACAGCAAGTAGTAAAAATGGTAAATGCGCCACAGAATGAGCTCTGTGGCTGCTTTTCAAAGAGCATTACTGGCCATACTGGGGCAATATAATGGGGCAATTTCTACAAACAAAGACAACATATGTTAAACACACTTCTTATAAAGTCTTTTGATGAGATCTTGTTAGCAGTTTGAGAGCTGTGATTGGATGATAGCCGAGCTGACATCAAGCCGTCCAAAACTTCGCGATGCCACGGCTCCGTCACATTCTTCACGATAATGTGACCAACTGATCTCAGTCCCCTTTGTGCACGTTTGCATGAACGGCCTCTCCGGCATAGCTGTGTGCCCACATTTTAATGCCCCTCCTGTTTTTTCCTGCTCTGCTCTTTATAACCTATTGTTGTCTTAACTTTCCACTGCTGTGGTGAGTGAGTGTTTGCTTTATAGCGGCTTTCATTGTCTTATGTACCAGCACAGGACACGAGCGATTGGCCCCTCTGTTTTCTTACAAGCAATTAGGAAAAGTTGAGTTTGGATGAAAGCCAAATTATCAAGTGTGTTTTTGTAGATTATGTAAAAGTTTGAGCAAAAGTTTCGAGCCACGTCGATCTGTGTTACCCGTTTCTGTGTTCGCAGTGATCTATGAATCGTTCAAGCAGAAAAAGACGCCTAACTAAAGGGATGAACCGGTGTTGTCTACACACATAACATGTAATTTAGCAAAGAACCAATTTGAAATTGTATCTTTAGACGAAACACATCATTTCTTTGTTTTCTGTAGCTAAATCTATGAAAAACCGGCATTAAATGGTCATTTTTTACCAAAAAGGTGAATCATTCAGAGCTGTTAGCTGAAAACATGACATGTGCGAGTGTGTCTTTAACACAGATTTGAGGAAACTCACCAAGTGGGGGACAATAGTTTTTAGGGCCCCCGCATCTCTCTGCAGCAGATGAACAGTATCTCAAAGCCATGTGCTTGTATGGAGGAGATCAGGAGAGCGGTACAACAGCAAGCACAGCAGAGGCTCTGTCATGGCTCGCGGCTGAATTTTGGGGATTTTGCAGAACAGTACTGTCACATTTTGATCCACTATTGCAGTTCCATCTGGAAAGCATCTAATTGGTAACAGCTTCAGTTTTTCAATAATGACAGTTATCCCAAACCCACTGCAGTAAAAGCATACATGGAGAGAAAAACACACCAAGGAACACGGAGTCATGGATTGGCTTCCCCAGAACCCGGACCTCAACATTACTGAAGCAGTGTGTGATCATCTTAAAAGAGAATGAAATAAAAGGCAGCCGACTTTCAAAGAAGAGCTTTGAATGTCCTTCAAGAAGCCTGGAGAAGTATTTTTGAAGACTACTTAAAGAAATGATGAGAAACTTTTCTAAGAGAGTTCAGGCTGTGTCGATGAATAAAGGTGCTCACACCAAATATTAGAACTTTCTAGCTCATCAGAATTGTACAAACTCTGTTTTTACCTTTTTATATGTCGTATTTCCATGTATGCTTTAATTAATCACTGCACCAGTATAAAGAGTTAGACGTGGCTTAGACTTGAGCACAGCACGCAGGTTTTTACCAGAGGAGACCTCGTCCAAACCCGCTCGGCTGTCGTTGCCGCTCACTAGGCTTTTGTTAGCACTGTTCCCATGCCGGCCTCTTAACAGCCCTTAATTCCTCCTCTGGAGACGGTTCCACTCTTTTAGTTTTTATTAGACAAATATGGCAAACCCCTTCCGCAGGCAGGCAGCCAAGTAGTGGAGCTGCCCATCTGGCTCCAGCCAATAACTTACCTTTGACATGATTTGATCTGTCGGTGTGAAAGTTGTAAGAAAAATGGAAGTGTAAACGCTCGTGTGATGACAAGGAAAAGTGACGCGCATAAACATACACTTGCTGTTCTGGGGCTTTGTTCCGCACCGCCAACAGTTCGTTTAGCCAAAACTAAAGTTAATCAGAATGAATTAGGCCGACACGAATCGCAAACATACATGTTCACTGTTACGGTTGAATGGATTACCTGGATGTACATCAAAGCTCATGATCACTCTTCTAGTTCTAAGTGAAACTCAAATGAACCAGTGCCACAATAGGAGAATTTTAAAGCCTCAGCTTGGTGTTCAGCGGTAACTCAAGCATGCTTTTCTCCCTTTGTTTCAGAAACTAGATCAGTCAGGGTTGAAATTGGCAACCGTGACGCTGTAATTATGTAATTACTGTATGTTTCCAAGCCTAATTTGTGATTCTTAAGTAATTAATGAAAGAAAAGCTTGTTCTCAGAGAATTTGGCCTCAAACAAGCCAACATCTTCAGCATGCTACTTCATTGGTCAACATATGTGTTTGATTATGTTTGACCATTATCATCATAAAGGTTTAATGGAGTATAGCTTAGCTATGCATTTAAATTTCAGCTTGTGTGTTGAGAATGATGATTATTGCCTCTCTGTGTGTTTGTAGTCTCAGGACACACTGCTGGAACACTGCAAGCTAGGCGGCATCACATGCATGGCCCTCGTCTCTGACAAAGAGGGATCCTATGTGAAGGTAAGCACCATCTGTGCACCATCCAAGCACATCCACTTCCCAGCAACACACTCAGGATTTGAGTGAAATGAAATGCTGTAGAAACCTGCCGGTAGCATTGCAGATTGTCGCTTTTTCTGTCCTCCAGGTAAAATGCTTTGAGAAAGACAGACAGTTGGAGAAACGGATTCTTGAGTCTGACTTGGTGGATCACGTCATTCAGAAATGTCGGTACAAATTCCTCGATGAGAGAAACATCAGGTAAAAAAAAAAAAAAGGTTTTGGTTTAACGAGTCGCTCAGATGTGTGTGAAGGATGCAGAAGGGGTTAAAAAATGTCTTCCTTGTTCCTCAGCAGAGAAATCTCTGAAAGCACGACTCTACAGAACCCCAAAGGATCACTGCTCACCAGCACAGGTACCACGCTCAGCTTATTCTGATGATCCTCTCATAGGCTGTAACATCACACGGCATGAAAGCATCACACTCGTGTTTCACACACTGATTTGACTCTAACAAATCGCTTTCCTGTGGTAAAAACGTGTAATTTAGACATAATTTCAAAGTATTTCTTATGATGTTGGATTTCCTTTTTGCTATTTCCCTGATTTACACAAAGTGTGAAATTGTGCATCAGAGCTCAGTTATTAAGATTCACACCCTTCTGGCACAAACACGCTCTAATTAAACTGAACAGCAGTTGAAACCAGAGCTTTTTTTGTATGTGTGCGATTAAACACTCGATTTTGGACATTTAAAAACATTTACAGTCGGATAAAACGATTCATTTGTCCCGTTTACTGTCCTCTGATTCCAGGGTCTTCAGAGCAGCATGGAAGCAGCACCTCCATAAACATGAATGTGAGCCTCATCAGCCCGGAGAAAGTTTCTGCCAGCGCCAGACGACGCTACGAGACTCAGGTTTGCGATCTTTGTAACCGCGTCTCCGGCTTTTCTCCAGAGCTGCGTTTCTCAGTATTAGTAACTTCAAACCTCTAAAATGGGTTTCCAGGAAATTTGCTGCTGTTTCTGTTTCCTATTTTTCTTGTATCCATCTGCCTTAAACGTTCCTGTGGTTATCCTGAAGAATATGCTGTTTGTAACGTGACACCAAGACAAGTTTTCGCTTGTGAAGATGATTTATATTTGTAACCATGTCATTTTTAAACGGGTCTCTCTCCGTCTCCTCTCATTTCAGATCCAAACCAGATTACAGAACCTGGGTAGCAATTTGCAGAACAAGAGCAATGACATTGAGGTTCTTGCTGTAAGTCATTTGTGTGTTTATGTCCCTCCATCCCCTATTTCTAACCTACTTGCCCCCCCGTCCCACCTTATCTGTTGAATTCATGTGTGAAATCGTAGGGGAAGGAAATAGTTTTGATAGCTAAAACAACAAACATCTAAGGATCTGCCCTTTTATAGCTGCTTTTTAGATCCCCTGCTGGAAGTAAGATCACTGCGAATAAATTCCAGTTGCCTATCGAACAACAAACGCTAAACAGAAAGCAGCTAACGTGGCATTTCTAGGGGACATAAATGGTCGCTGGTGTTTGTTTCCAGTTGCGCTGTCCATTTGTGGCCACGTTCTCAAAGTGCACTCACCCCTCTTGTCTTATTTACCATCTTGCTGCATGGTCCAAATGTATTTATCATCCTTGTTGGAATCTGGACTCTATAAACACTGCAGTGTCACTGAAACGTAACAACAATCATCTCGATGCCAGTAAGCAGTTACACAGGCCTGTGAGTCTCGGGTGTTGCGTGTCAGCAGCCTGCTTTTCTGTCACTCAGACTGATTGCAAAGCTGATGCTACAGATGAACCTGGAGAGTGATTAGCCTCCTGCTGTAAACTAGAAACTGTGGTGCTTTCATTTCTGCTGATATCACTGTGAAAATGTAATTTTATGATGTTAGTGCTGACTGGACTGCTGATGTTGGGGGAAACGGAATTACATAACGTTCTGGACGAAATGTGCAACAGTTCTGTGTTTTGCTACAAAATTGCTTAAAAATGTGTAAAAAGCTGTGGTGTAG
This sequence comes from Maylandia zebra, assembly GCF_041146795.1. Classification (NCBI taxonomy): domain Eukaryota; kingdom Metazoa; phylum Chordata; class Actinopteri; order Cichliformes; family Cichlidae; genus Maylandia; species Maylandia zebra. The sequence goes on from NC_135185.1 coordinate 30,860,473, forward strand.
AATTTTTCGACTGTGAGGCAAGGCTTTATTGTGTAACCGTACTTGTTTTTGTATCCCGCAGGTGGACCTTCAGAAGGAAACGCTGATCAACTTCCTGTCTCTGGAGGTTGGTTCCCTACTATAGCTTCATCAAGAGCACGGCCGAGTTAATAAAAGGCAACATCGCACTGAAAGGGTGGGGGGAGTGGAAAGAACGGCCAATAAAGGTCAAGTTCCTAGACAGGAAGACAGGATCCCGTTGCCTTCCTTACAGTCTGATGAGGAACGCTACAGTTTTCCAAAGCAGGGGAGACCTGTGAGACTCGAACTTGGCAGGCCTTTTACGAGGCTCACACATGTGACAGACGTACCAAAACGCACTCTGAGGTGGTGTTAATATTCACATTCCAAACTTCTTACCAAGACCTTGCTATAAAATCCCAGCTTCCCTTTAAGGAAAGTGAAAAAAAGACTAATTATATTGTGAAGAAAGCTGGAAAATGCTAAAGCCTCCACTCCATAAATGAACGGGCCACCTATGTAGTTGTCCTTTTGCAGCACACATGTGTCACTGACAGCGCATTGAGTTTATAAAACTTATAAAACAATGCATAGTATGTAACAGCCACGCTGGCAGAAAGGGCCTGTTTTAAACAGGTGAAATTGCCTCAAGGCACACAAGAAACTTGACAAGCAGGTATGTTCTTCAACACTGAAGATGGGGAAAGAGGAAAAATAAAGCCTTTGATTCCTCTGATATGCTGTCTGTTTTTTGACTCGGAAGTCTGTTAACAGACATGAGGCCTGTGAGCCATTTGGCTGGTCTTTGTTTAAAGCTTCGGATATTAAATCTCATCTGTTGATGGTTTTGTTTGCTTGAATGAAACATTTTTTTTCCTTTCCGTCCAGTTTGATAGCGAAGAGCAGTTCAACAACAGCGTGAAGACGTTGCTGTCTCGTCTGCCCAAGCAGCGCTACCTGAAGGCCATCTGTGATGAGATCCACCACTTCAAGATTACAAAAAGGTGCAGTGGTGTTAAATTGTGCATCATATTGGTTCAGTGTGTTAGCATTCACAGCTTGCTAAACTCTTGCTCAGACATTTGGGCTCACTTTGAAATGTGCTTGTTGTTTAAAGAAAAGCACATTTGATCAATATAATGTAACATTGAATTGATCAGAAACACGACAAAATCCTTTATTTGTGATTCTTAAGTCTAGACTGTATATAAAAGATGGAAGCAGCCCTGCTGACAGGGTTTGGCTCCTGTGTTTGTTCATTGTAGGGAAATGATCCTTCAGTTCCTCCTGTGTGGCCTGAGTTAACACACTTTCCTCATGAGGTTACGTTCTCATGTTTTAGGTTTTATCGAATGCTGTATTTAGTTTTATTGCTACCATATGAGCACGCAGTGTTCCCTGGTTTGCCAGATCCAGCCCATTACTTGTTACGTCTGGTTTTAAAACGCCAAGATGTGACTCAGCTCAAGACTTGACAGTCGGAGTGAAGTCTCTTTGGCCATGTCCATCCTTCATATACAGTCTATGTAGACATACAGAGGCCAGTTCACAGATCACTTTTTTCCATGCCATATCGTGTTAACAAATCCCAGTTTATATCACATGTGATATAAACTGGGATTTAAAACCTTTTGACATTAAGCTGCATCCACTCTGGTGGCAGTACTGGATGCCCATACATTGTAGCCTCAAAGGTTGGCAGTCATCGACATCGCTTCTCTGGTTTTGTTGATATAATTCATGCATGAACAATAGACATTTGTTTCACTTCCTTAAGTCGGCACTGTATTTGCGCCTCTTCTAGTCCGCCATGGTGCGAGTGACTTAAATTTTTATCATCGCACGGTTAGCATGAGCGTGCTTTCCCTTCTTTTGTCTGTTGAAAATTTATAGTACAATGCACCATCCTGTGTATGTGCCCCAGGCAGCGAACTTCAAAGAAGTATAACCTGAATAAGTTTTCTGCCGTCAGGTCTCCATGTGTCCGTGCCCTCACAGGAGCATAATCCAGGCTTTACTCAGTAGCTCTCTGAGTTTTTTAAAGTCTCTCCTAACTAAAACCTCTTGCTAGTTATTTTTAGTCCAGCCATTTTTCTTAACTGAAACCTGATGCAGACAGTGAAACACGTTTTCGGGAAGCTGCTTTGCAATAGTTCAACCAAGCCCACACACTCCAGGTGTATCAGTGCCTGCCAGTACAACAAAAGGAGTCTTCAGACAGATAACTACCGCCTAGAAGAACGTTAAATCCTCAGCTGATCCCATTTCCTGACATAGAATTTGGAGAAGGATTTGCTATATTTGGTCTTACGTCTGGCTCTTGGCACCCCAATAGACTGACAAGGGGCGAGTCAGCTCCATCCATTTCTCTAGTGTAGATGGAAAAGTTTAAATTCCCATACTCCCAAACGTAATGTCCCGCCCAAGTTCCAGGGTAAATCCTGTGTTTGAGCTTCTAGTGTTGTGAGTGCCCAAAGCCTGTGATGGGATCCAGCAGATTTTCTCTTTCATGAATGAGATGGTAGCAAGAAAAATCAAAACCTCTCATTCTGGCTTCCTCTTCGTCTCTCCAGAACAGTTGGTTTTAATTTCCTGTCTGTGCTGTGTGAGTCGCCATTAAGGGGGGGAAAAGGCTTTCCTGATAAATGAGCGTCGCAGAGGCAGCAATGGATGGAGTCGGCATGTGTTTTTATTCTTTTGTCTAGTGGTTTTCATTGAATGTGGGGCACATGCAACCAAGTCAAGATGAGTAGGATGAAGGGCTCATGCAGCAGCTACGTAGCTGTAGCAGGACCTGAAGTTACACCTTATTATTAGTTATTCCTTCTTTATTCAACTGAATCCAGAGAAATCTTGAGGTTAGACGCTCACTTACTTTTTTTTTAATCAGCACTTTAAGCAACATGAGACATTCATCTACTTACAGTTTACTAGTTTAGTCTCGTTGTGTTTGTATATATTTGTGAGTTAGATGGAGATCAAACAAAGCTTTTTCCCACCACTGTGTATTTTTACCCTGTTCCCCATCTGAGGCTTTTAAAATGCCAACATCGGCTAATTATTGTTAAACACAAAGCGCAGCTGAGTCTGCTTCAGGTATATTTCAATAAACCAAATAGATGCACTGAACTTCATCATTATGGGTCTGTCTTTAGTCCTTGTGATAGCTTGTGTCAAGTTCGACTCAGGTTTTTGAGGCCATTCCCTCATCTCAAAGCTGAGTCGATCTTTTGGTAGTGTTATCCCAAGAGCGAGCTGAATGGCAGCTTCATTTCTTTTAAAGCCACAGTCACTCTAAATACTTCTGGAGGATCTGGAGTTGACCAGATCTAGAAGAAGACTTTATCAGGCTTCTCTTACATATGTTATAGCCCCAAACCATTTATTAACTTGAAAACTATAAGTAATACTTTCAATTAAATTCTAGATTTTACTGGAAGCCAGTCGGGGAACTGAGAATTAGTGATGTAGCCCTCTCACCTTAACACTGCGTGTCTTCGTTTCCTAATAGGACAGTCTCAGTCTTGTTCCTGGTCTGATAAGCCTTGTATCAATGAAAGATTTGACATAGAGGAAGCATGCACATCAGTGGATGTCAACCCGAGGGCCACATCCGGCCTGCCAGAGGTTTCCATTTGGCCTCCAGAATATTACTGAATTCAGGAATAGCCTGGGAGTGTTGAGCTTTCAGAGCAAATGAATTGTTGCAAATGAGCCACTTAATACATACCTGTCTACTGTTCATTAAAGCTGCGGTTTTCTGCCTCAACTCTCCGCTTAAGGCTCTTCGAGACTGGAACTTTTTCATGTTTGAAATATATTCAGAAACATTTCTCCTGCCATGGACTCCATACACTTCAACACTACTGCATGGATAGCTTGACAGCCTTACAAATATGAAGCCTAAAACATCACAGTCGCCCTCTAGTGGCTTTACAGTACAGGTAATTTGAGTCTGTATGGAGTGCACTGATGAATTCAAAGGAGTGGGATAAATTTGGACGTTTCTAGAAAACATCCTGGGTGAATCACGTTGTCTGGATTTGGAGACATTCCAGTTCAAATTTCTTCCAAACCCAAAACAGCCGTGGTCAAGAGTGACGATGTCCATGCTACCTGTAGGCCTTAAGGGAATTACTTAAAATTACATACTAACATGTACGTTAAAGGATGTGCTGATTAGAATTTAATGGTCAAAGGTCAAGTTTCCAGTGACCTTATGTCCTTATGGGCATTGCTTTAAATTTGGTACAAACATTCACAGTGACTAACAGGTGACCTGATTCGATGGTCGAGGACTGTTTTTGACCATAACTGTCGAATTCAGATGCCAATTCTGACATTTCACAAAATGTTTATGGGATTTCATCCAGAAAAGGTCAAAGGCCGTTATTGAACACCATAACCTGGGACCAGAAGGGATGGAAGCCTGGGAGCATATTTCATGTTTGGTTGGTTGGATACTTAGCTGAAGCATACTTCTGTTAATGTTTTTTGAAATCTGCAAACAAATCTTCTGTTACAGGGTGGCTATGGTGATCTTGTACAGCTATAAATACGACTACTACAAGATTCTTCTGTGAAAGCCAAGGGATTGCCTGGGAGATATTCCACTTTGCTTCTGGCAGCAGACTCCCAGAGACAGTTTTTATCCTTGGACCAACAAAATCTGCTTAGAACATTGAGGCTTTCCATTTGGAAGGTGTGAGTCCCAAAGATACAAATGAACTTCTTTACTGTGGTGAATGGTAAACCAGCTATCTGATCCAGTCTCTCCCAACGTTCCCAAAACCCTTCAGTGTTTCGTGGTCCTCAACAAAGGTTGACAAGAGGTTCACTGGACTTTATTGCCTTAATAGAACTGTAGAATTTAAGAGGAAGGGCTTTTTACTGAATGTGTCATGAGTACAGATACATTTCTTCTTAGGTACAGGATGCAAAGTGTGAATAAATATTTTTCCCCACATGCTGTGACCTGTGTGTGTTTATTTCAACCCGATGGGAATCTAACGCCAAAGGATGCTGATGAATAATTATTTGAAATGTATAATACTGTGCAAAACTCTTGAGCCACATCCCAGTTATGTGGCTTCATTTAAAAATGGAGGGAAATATGCAAGGCAATGCAGTATCCAAGGCAAAAACACAATAAGGTTGAAAGACGATATTTGACGTGACGCCTTTTTTTCTTCAGCACAGCCTGAACTCTTACACAGCTTTCTTGTAATTGTAAGTAGTCTACAGGAATAGTTCTCCAGGCTTCTTGAAGGACATTCAAAGCTCTTCTTTAAATGTTGACTACCTTCTCTTTTTATCAAGATGATCCCACACTGCTTCAATAACGTTGAGGTCCAGGCTCTGGGGAGGCCTACCCACGTATGGTTTTCCTGCACTGGCACTTTTTAGGATTTTGATTTTTTTGCCAAAAGAATACATTGCCAATCAAACCCTTTCCACATAGCACAAGGCTTTTGCACAGGACTGCATTTCTAACCCTCACTAAAATGCCTAAGAGATTAGATATTTTTGTAATGCTCAAAACATTAAGTGAAGTAACACAACTTGTTAGATGCATTGTTTGACATATTTTTGGCATGGGACTCTGACTTTTCCTCCAAGTAATCTTTCTGGAGAAGCTTCAGCACCTTGCAGTTTATCAGCAAGCTCTATCAGACGAGTCAAAACAACAGCACAGTCCCAGAGTTTCTGGTCTGGCCTGCATGTCTTCTGGTGTTTTATTATCCCAGGTCTTTTTGCTTTGTGCTTGTGACCCGTACCAAAGACTCAATTTAAAGTCCAGGAGCGGATGTAAACGTGCCTGCAAGAGAAGCAGAAACCACTTAACGGATGACATCACTGCACCTTGGAGAATTGTTCCTCCAGCGCAGTTGAATTTTTTCTCAGTGCCACTTTGGTTCACACATTTATTTTTCAAAATAAGTGTAAATGTTACAGTTCATCACCTAAGAAACATATTTACAGGATTTTGAACACAGAAATAAATAAGCTTGTACAGAATATAGTAGAAAGAAACGGTAAATGGTCTACAATGTACAGCAGCTTTGGCTACTAAAAATTCATTTTCCAAAAAAATCTCAAACTAGAGTTAAGTATTAATAAATAAAGCTATGTGAAAAAATAAATAAGGTACTCTTCTCTACTTTTTTTAAGCTACTTTGTTTTTTTTACACGTAGAAGAACAAAGAATTGCGTAAGCTTTTACAGTCACCGCTTCATTTTAAAGCACATACTCTTGATTAAAACAGATACACAGATCTACTCAGTTGCTAAAACACATTATGAATTGGTCTCCGACCAATTTTGGCATCAAATATATCTTTGTATCGAGATATTGGCAATGGACTCTGATCCGAAACACGTTGCTTTGAAACCCCAACATATTTCATAACGCTTCTCAGATACTGTCCGACCACATACCGATCAGACTGATATGGAGAATCTAGCTGCAACAGCATGTTCGCTTGAGTGGTTTAACATCTCTGTGTCCTTAATACGCCTATCAAATCCCTGATTAGGGCCTTTATCCCACCAAGAATCCCGCAGTGGGCTTTCTAAAACACTGGCTCTAAAGAAAGTGCTACGTTTCTAATATGCTCTGATGTTGCAACATGTACCACTGTGTACAGATGCTAGCAAGCTACTCTTACAAATCACGTAATTTTCTCTTATTTGAAGAGCTAATGAGAACGGCACAACACGATCTCAGTAACAATGAGGGATTTTTCTTTTTTTCCTGATACGGGCTTATGGTTGTTAACCAACTGCAAGACATCAACAGAGAAATTAGTTAAGGCTATAAAATTAAGGCTTTTAAAAGAATTACTACTAACAATCACTTGCAAGTAAGAACAGTAGCTCCCTACACACACACACAAACACACACAGCTGTGAATGAAGATGTGAAGTGAGGCATGGTATCAAAGACATTCCTTACAGGCCCAGATGAAGTCTGGCACCCTTTTGTCTCACCTGCTATCAATAAAATAACATTCTAGCTGGATGAAGATCACTCTGAGATTTGGGAGTTGGAGTGGCAGATTCCCGTGGAAAGAGCCAAAATCAGATGAGGCTGGGTCCGAAGATTATGACTCTTGGCTAATATAACGAAGACAAGTCTAGACACATTTCACACAATTCCCAAACCGGGTGTTTTTTTTGCATAAAAGCAGTTTGTTATCAGACTTGACTGGAATGAAAGAAATAATGCTGGGATATGTGTCCTTCCTGTCATTGATTTTGGCAGGTGGGTGTTTAGACTACTATTTTTAAAATGTTCCACTCTGGCCACACATAGACACCCACTCTAAAAGCAAAGAGTGGGCAAGGAAAACACAATATCTAGTAAAAAGGCTTTAGAAGTTAAAAAAAAAACATGGAAATCACACATTGAAAAGCAGGGGTTTGGATCTGGAGGTCAATATGAAGCCTACGGACTTGTTTTGATTTGGATGCAGAAACCAATTTCGATCCAGCTGGATTAAAAGTTCCTTTGGCCTCCCTGCTAATGACAATGATTACAACCACAATGAAGCACTGCTTAAGAGGGCAGCACCTATGCTCCCTTTAAACTACTGCCCAAACCCCTGTCCTAAAGCTTTTTATGCTCCTCTTATTGCCCCAAAGTTCCAGTTCCAAAGGAGGCAATAATAAGCAGGTATATTACAGTGTTCACAGTCAAAGTCTGGTTTTCACAGAGAAATCTGTCTGGTTGCCGCATTCTTCCGTGCTTTTATATGTCCACCCGTCCATCTACCTCACAGAAAGTCTCTTCGCCCGAGCGTTCAAATACAGAAGAATGAGGGCATAAAATGTAAGAGTCAGTGGTAACTTGCTTAGTCTTGAAGAGCATCCTTGTTTTTACTGTCACACAGAGAATGGTGGGAAGAAGGCAGCGCCCAAGGTGTGTGTGCTGTTACATTAACCACCTTGGATGCAACAGAAACGAGAGGGATGTGCCAGACAGCTCTGATCTGCAGAGTCTGAGGGGTGTTTTTTTGTTCGTTTTTTAGCATGGCGTCCAGTCATTGCCCATGCTCAGTTTGGCCCTGGGGATGGTCAACTTTTCCGTACAGGGGGAGCTCATTTCTGGAGAGAAGTGAATGATGCCGCAGTCGTTCTTCACGTTGTGAAATTTGTTGTCTTTCGAAGGCTCCATGTAGACCACTGAATTCTTGTTGACGTGCTTCTTCAGGATCACTGTCTGTGGTGCAAAAGGACCAAAATCATTGGTTGGTAGATTACTGCTGTAGTTCAGATCATAGCTAATAAGCAGTGACAGGTTGCCATGTTGCACCTGTTTGCACTAAAAATAATACACTGCTAAAAAGAAAAAAATGAAAGGAACACTCAGTTCCACTTCTGTGACATTGATCTGGTCAGTTATGTAGCAGAGGGGGTTGTTAATTGCTTCCAGCTGCTTTGGTGTTAATGAAATTCACAACAGGTGCACTGTAGTGTCCCCAAACAGGCTGGATGCCACCGACATTTTCCCTCCTCAACTTTTCCTACTGTTTTCTTTTTTCGCCTGTTTTGCACTTTGGCTGAGTCAGTGTCTCTGCTGGCAGGAGATACCTGAACCCTACAGAGGTTGCACAGGTACTCCAACTCCTGCAGGATGGGACAGCAGTACTTGCCATTGCCAGAAGGTTTGCTGTGTCTCCCAGCACAGTCTCATGAACATGGAAGAGCTTCAGAGACAGACAGTTACTCTAGGAGAGCTGGATAAGGCCATAGAAGGCCTTCAACCCACTAGCACGACCGGTATCTGCTCCTTTGTGCAAGGAGGAACGGGACGAGCACTGCCAGAGCTACAAAATGACCTCCAGCAGACCACTGGTGTGAAGGTCTCTGGCTAAACAATCAGAAACAGACTTCATGAGAGTGGCTTGCAGGTCTGACATCCTCTAGTAGGATCACTGCCCAACAGCGTCGGCCCTGACTGGCACTTGCCATAGAATACCAGAATTGGCAAGTCCCACAACTGGTGGAGTTGCTGCAGTGAGATTTCATCAAAGTGGACTAGCCTGGTGAATCATTTCTTCTGGGTGTCTTTGAATTCATCTCAGTGTAGATTGTTAATTTTCATTTCCACCAAACAATGTGGCATCCTTTTGTTCCCAACACGTTAGCCAGTCCATATTAGTGCAAATATCAACATGATTTTTTTTACCATTGAGTTCTGATGTTTTCATTTCTTGCAGTGTAGAATCAGCTACCACAGTCACATTTCATGGTAGAGACTTTATGAACGACCTGATCGTGTTTCATTTGAAAGAATCCTAAAGTCGTGTCGACCTCAGCAAGAGACTTCTCACCTTCTTTGGCGCACTGTAGCAAGACATCTGCACCCACTTCTTCTTCTTATTGATGAGTAGCGCCACGATGAGAAAGATCACGATGGCTAAGAGGAGACCTGCCAGGATCCAGGCGGCTGATTGGTAGATGAGAGCCATCTCTGTTTGGCTGGGGTAATTCTCACCCGAACGTGGCTCATCTGTGGAACAAAGACAACATTTATTTTGAATATTTATCCCAATGACAGCGTGCTCGTTATGGAGCCAGCACTATGTACCAACTCTAAATTGAAAACAGGTCTTTTTTTTCTGTTGTTGTTGACTTCATTGTATCGCCCCTCAAACGCTAACGCTGAAGAATTAACTCCTGTTCCATGGAGATCATGTTTTGCTTATGCCCATTCATCATTACTGTTTACTTCAACATGAGTTAGTATATATTTCATTCATTTATCAAGTTGTTCCTAACACACTCTATTAGTATAAACACTCACTGGGATTGGCAGCAGAGTATAGCAAATATGCCAAATTACTCATGTATGGTTACTACTGTAGTGCACTAAAGGAACTGGGGAGTGGACGTCAGTGGAGACGGCTGTGGGGGGGAGAAGTCTGTAAAAGCAGGTACCTGTAACAGCAATGATGGGCGGCACAGTGACAGTGGTGAGCCACACCGCACTCTCCGCTGTCGTGGTAACTCTCGCCTTGGGGCGGCTTGTCGACACTATCACCGGCACTGATGTCGTCATTTCTTTTCAGACAGGAACAAGAAATGAGATCCATTACAAATATGAATGGTGTAATGCAATAAAAAAGGCATAAATATGTCTAACCATGAGTAAGTGTATAGACTCCCTTGTGTTTCAGCTGTGTTTATACGCTGTGTCTGCTTTAAAAAAAAGACAGAGCATTTTTCCTCTGGGCATATCACGAAAACAAAGGCCCTGGTAAAATATGGAGGTGAACAATGGAAGCCTATGCTGAGGGTTTCCTCTATAGGAAAAGCTGACATGGAACTTTGCCTTCCTGTGCCACTGCAGAGGAAACGTGAATGTGCAGATGCTCGAGGAATGTTTATGCTCGGAGCAGGCAGAGTATGTGTGTGTGCGCATGTGTCACATGGAATATTTTGCAAGTGACGGTGTTTGCCTATGTAGCGCCAGAGTGGCTACGACTAATGAACAAACACACAAACGGTCCAGACGCTGGCATTCCCTCAGTTCCTCCCTCCTTTTTGACGTGCAGGGTTATGAATTACTCTTTTCCCCCATCAACAAGCTTTTCACTTTGACTAGAAGTGTTATGTAAACTTTAATTTTAGAATAGAATATAAGCTCATGTTTTAGGTAGTATAATAAAAAACAATCAAAGCTGGGTCTAAAGACAAATTTGGCACCAACGTTTTAAAACTCTAACCGCTCTAACCACTCACCGAGACAGTGTGGGCAGCACTGGCCCTTGCGTAAAACAGGCACCCTGCATTTGGCAGCTGGACAGTGCTGAGAGAAACACTGAATAGTGCCGTTGTTGCAGGTGCAGCTGGTGCAGACGTTGGCCTTCCAGGAGTCTCCAGCTAGCAGCACGTCTCCATCGCTGGTTATGCAGTACTCCTGCTGGCTGTTGTTCACTGGCAGGAGGGGCGTCTCTTCTGCACACAGGGGAATAAGTTAATGAAAAAGCAGAAAGTTACACTGCATTACAGCTCTTTCCTCTCTTAACTGGACTTGGTAATGTCGGGTTACAGCGTGCTTCTACACGTTTCTAATATGCTCTGCTCCTAAATGACGACTGTATTTAACCCTGCTATTGAACAGATCAGTCAACAAGTTGTTAGGTCTTCAGAGTTGTGTTCAGATGTAGAACGTGTGCATATGAATATCTATAACAGATGTTCAACCTAAACCCTGCTGAAAAAGAGATCTATGGCTTTTTCATGATCCTGAGTTAGCTTGTCCACACAGCGCTACTCTAATGTACACATACATCACAGGGCTTGTTGTGAGATTTGTATTATTCCCACATTCCTGGTGACCAGACCCATACATATATCAAAGCCTGGCCTTGACAATCTGCTTTTGTTGCAGGCAGATGCAGTGATAAGGCAGACCGGCATTCTCAAGGAGCAGCTCTCAGGCTGCAGTCATGCATTGCTGATTTGTGAGCCTCATGCTGGGGAGTGCTCGGGACACATTGTTTATGAGTTTGTGAGGGAATTGTTTGGGTGCACTTGTAAATAAAATATGCGTGCGGTTATGCATTTTGTAGACGTTCTCGTGACCGGAGAGCTAGCATAGATTTGGCGAGATCAGTTGCATTCTTGCCCGTCCAATAATAGAGTTAGAAGCGCCTCCAGTGTGGGCCGAAGGGTAAAAAGCAGAACACATGTGCTGCCGCTGGCCTCGAGGATCTCTGCGTAAACCCTACCGGTCTTGGCTGGTTTCTTTATGAGCCTGTGTGCCTGACATAAAACTGCCCAACAGAGTGCAACGTGCAAGACCTTCCAAAACCACATGCTGGTAGAACACTGAAAACAGCTTTACAGCTCCCTGCCTACCATCCAAACCTGTGATGACACATTTGAAAATATTCTAAAATATTTTAATTATATAGAACTTATTTAATTTGAATTACCTGCGCATACATGGCAGCAGGTGTCCTTGTTCCTGATCGGCGCTTGGCAAAGAGCTGGGGGACACAGTTCGGTGTCACACAGGACGCGTCCCTTCCTGCAGGTGCAGCGCGTGCATTCGTCCAGGTTCCAGGTCTCCCCCTCCACATAAAACTCTCCCCCAGGTGCTCTGCACACCACCATGTCCATCCCCTCAGGCTGACCACTGCCAGAGTCGTCTACAGCAGGAGAAGACGAAACATTCATTCATTCGGCCTTTAACAACAGCTGCTACATGACACAGTGAAACAATTATCTTTTATATATATATATATATATATATATATATATATATATATAAAAACACCCAGCACGCCCCTGCGGGCGGTTTATCCTTCAAGCTCGGGTCCTCTACCAGAGGCCTGGGAGCTTGAGGGTCCTGCGCAGTATCTTAGCTGTTCCCAGGACTGCGCTCTTCTGGACAGAGATCTCCGATGTTGTTCCCGGGATCTGCTGGAGCCACTCGCCTATCTTGGGAGTCACCGCACCTAGTGCTCCGATTACCACGGGGACCACCGTTACCTTCACCCTCCACATCCTCTCGAGCTCTTCTCTGAGCCCTTGGTATTTCTCCAGCTTCTCGTGTTCCTTCTTCCTGATATTGCTGTCATTCGGAACCGCTACATCGATCACTACGGCCGTCTTCTTCTGTTTGTCTACCACCACTATGTCCGGTTGGTTAGCTACCACCATTTTGTCCGTCTGTATCTGGAAGTCCCACAGGATCTTAGCTCGGTCATTCTCCACCACCCTTGGGGGCATCTCCCATTTTGACCTCGGGACTTCTAGGTTATACTCGGCACAGATGTTCCTGTACACTATGCCGGCCACTTGGTTATGGCGTTCCATGTATGCCTTGCCTGCTAGCATCTTGCACCCTGCTGTTATGTGCTGGATTGTCTCTGGGGCATCTTTACACAGCCTGCACCTGGGGTCTTGCCTGGTGTGATAGACCCCAGCCTCTATGGATCTTGTGCTCAGAGCTTGTTCTTGTGCTGCCATGATTAGTGCCTCTGTGCTGTCTTTCAGTCCAGCTTTGTCCAGCCACTGGTAGGATTTCTGGATATCAGCCACCTCCTCTATCTGCCGGTGGTACATACCGTGCAGGGGCCTGTCCTTCCATGATGGTTCCTCGTCTCCCTCCTCTTTCTTGGGTTTCTGCTGCCTGAGGTATTCACTGAGCACTCGGTCAGTTGGGGCCATCTTCCCAATGTATTCGTGGATGTTCGTTGTCTCATCCTGGACTGTGGTGCTGACACTCACCAGTCCCCGGCCCCCTTCCTTCCGCTTAGCGTACAGCCTCAGGGTGCTGGACTTGGGGTGAAACCCTCCATGCATGGTAAGGAGCTTTCTTGTCTTTATGTCAGTGGCTTCTATCTCCTCCTTTGGCCAGCCTATTACCCCAGCAGGGTACCTGATCACGGGCAGGGCGTACGTGTTGATGGCCCGGATCTTGTTCTTACCATTCAGCTGACTCCTCAGGACTTGCCTGACCCTCTGCAGGTACTTGGTGGTTGCAGCTTTTCTAGCGGCCTCTTCATGGTTCCCATATAAAACAAAAACACCCAGCACGCCCCTGCGGGCGGTTTATCCTTCAAGCTCGGGTCCTCTACCAGAGGCCTGGGAGCTCGGTCATTCTCCACCACCCTTGGGGGCATCTCCCATTTTGACCTCGGGACTTCCAGGTTATACTCGGCACAGATGTTCCTGTACACTATGCCGGCCATATATATATATATATATATATATATATATATATATATATATGAACAGAAGTTGCAAAAACAAAGATGCTATGGAGACCGTTGTCTATTAACCACTGTCAACTAACTGATCTAATGAAAACATCTTCCTGTCCAACAGAGCAGCAGACATCTGCAAGATATTAGACTTTTTGTCCCCCTGACTTTAAAGTGTGCATAGCTTCTGAAAGTTGTAGACATTCCCCTTTAAATATTTGAAGAGCAAACTGAATCACTCCTCCATAAATATCCCTACACTTGGAGATTCGAGGCCAAAAAAAGAAAAAAACGCATCCTTTCCATTTTTAGAGAAACAGAGACGGTGTTTGCATGTTTAAGGGGCCAGAAAGTGCGAGATTTAAGAGCTAGATTCTGAGTCAAAGCTCTCTGCCTGCTGTGTGTGACTATATAACGTCACTGGAACTATTTCTGATCTCTAAAGTGTTTCATTTAAACCAATCTTTAGTCTTATTTTCTTAGTTTTGTACATTAATTTTAGTGATCACAACAACACCAGGAGTAAATGCTGAGATCTAGCAAGACAGCAAAAGACTTGAACGTGGCTGCACCCATAATGATGGTAATAAACTGTTATTGGACTGGAAAACTAGATGCGGGCAACTACAGCATGATTGAGAGACTTGAAAGTCTTTGTGTAAATAGGGATAATTGTTTTATATGAATAGCTTTGGGAATAACTGCACTATTCTCCCTTGTTTGGCTTTGCAAATATGTGCAACTAATAAGGAGGGTGGGTGGAAGGGATGTTTTAAATCTGTCTGCTTGTTTTTTCTTGACTCACCAGACTTCCTCTGAGCAATGTCACTGATGTCATAGATTATTACTGATGAGCCCAAACTATGAAAATAAGAAAACACTTGCTATAAACAGCACAGAAACATACCCTCACAGGTAGGGCAACACTGGTCAGGCTTGACAACAGGATGAAGACAGCTGGGCACTGAGCAGGATATGAGCACGCACATCTCCCGTCCGGAATGGCAGTAGCAGTCGCGACAGCCATCATGCCAGCCCTCACCTTCCTCATATTTCTGTCCATTGGATGTGAGGCAATAGCTGGACACTGGGGCCGGGGCAGTGGTGCTCGGGACGTGACCACTTTCTGGAGACACAAGGTGCAGGCATTACTGGGATGCCTAAGAGCTATAGGAAATTTCCAAATCTCTTTTCTTTTTTACTGACTTCCCAAAAAAGTGTTTTTACCACTAAATATTTTATTAGTCTACAAAGAGAGTCTTTCAGGACTTTCAAATCAGGCAAACAGTGGATTATTTGCAGTAGGAACATCTCTGTGTGTGTGTTACTGTGTTTGTGCAGTAGGTGCACAGATTACCTCGTAAACCAAAGAAAAGGTTAAGTATATTTGAGGATGAGATATTTATACTAGTTCTAAAATGGCAAAGTAAACACAGCTGCAGGCATAAAAGTGGCTTCTGCATACTAACTTTTAAAGCAGGAATTTGAGGGAATCTAATTAGAGTTGCATACACATCCCCAGGATAAAGCTAACATCAACAAGAAGCACGCATAAAAGCATCAGTCTCACGGCAGTAAAGCAAAAGGTCACAGGAAATCAAAGCTCAGGTTAAAATCAGAAACTAAGCTCTCCTGTGTTCTCCCCCTTACACTTCAGGCCATGTGGGGAAACTGCAGTTAAACGTGAGGATGTAGCTCTATGTAACAATTTAGAGATGGGTGAAACATATACAAGCAAGCACACAAGCAAAAGTCTCAATAATCTTTGAACTTATGATATGAAGGTTGATCGGTTGAACATTAAAGGTCAAGAGGTTGCATAAAATAGGCAGGGCTTATCCTCTGACTCATAAAAAAGAAGAAGGTGATCATGATCAGTGAATTTAGAGATTAAAATGAACAATTCTGTTTTTTACATCGACTGGCTGTTGAGAGTACCCTGAATGTCCTTTCTACAACTTGTTTTAAACTACTGCAATATTACAGTGGCCTGTTGTATTAAAATTAGAAACTATGTTGGCTTCAACCTGAAAGGCAACTGTTTTATTCATCTTGTACTACTTGACTCACCCTTCTTCTTTCTCTATACTTCTTTATATTTTGCTACGGAAATGCTAATTAGGTCCAGCCATTGATTGAAACGTGCAAACATAGATAGAAATACAGGATATGAAGCAAAAACTGAGTTTGTGCAATTCTAATGAGATGGAAAGTCAATGTTTTTACTAACCACTAAAGTCTCGTAGTCCAGCTTTTAGGTCCTATCTTTAAGTAGCTATCATGAATAGTTCTCCGGGCTTTTTGAAGGACATTCATAGCTATTCTTTTGATGTATTTTGTCTTCATCTCTGTTGTGAGGATCCCAGAGCTTCATTAATGTCGAGGTCCACTGGCTGTTTCACAGATGCTGTAGACACTCGCTGTTCCTACCTCTATCCTGATCTCCTCCTATCTCCTGACGATGATTTAAACAGAAAATTGTACATTTTTGATTTATCGCTCTATGCAACCTGCTGCCACAGATTTTCAGTCCAGTTCTTGTGTAATCTGGCTCACCTCAGCCTTTTCTCTCTACTTCCCTTCCTCAATAATGGCTTCTTGGCAGACGCCCTTCCACTGAGACCCTTTCTGAGGCTTTAGAGAGCTGTGGATCAATCTGTCATAGTCCTCTGTCTTTGACCCAGGCTTTTGAGTCTTTTGTTCATTTCTTGCAGGTTAATGAAATGTTAACGTTCAGTTTGGAGAACCGTTTGTTATGTTTCTAGTTCTTTGTTATTGTTTGTTTTGTGCTCTTTCGTGTCCAGTCTGTCTTCCCTGTCTTGTCTCCTTGCTGTGTCTTCCCCTGCGCATCGGAGACAATATTTTCACGGACCGTCTTTAAGGTGTCGCGGATAAATACAACAAAATTAATGATACGACCAAGACAAAATCTGGTATTAACAAACGTGAATTCACTGTGTAACTGTGCAACTTTATTAGCAGCGTCCTCGTGAAATGCAGCAACAACACTGAGAGTAACATCCTCCTCTCTGCCCCTCAATGCTCTCTGGTCGCTATGGTAACGTGTAAATATTTCTTTCAAACACACAACTACAACACGGGAAAAGACCCAGGGAAACCGAGTTAACGGTAAAAACCCGAAAACCATAAATTTCACACTTGAGCGTCGAATGACTCACGGACCGGTAGGCCGGGGGGTTGGGGACCGCTAGTCTACCATGTCTGCTTATGAATGTCAAATCCGGTGTAACTCTTTCTTTCTCGCCCTCTCTCTATCTGTTCCCCGCTCGCACTCTCTTGTTCTGTGTTTCTGTATGTAGTCAGTCTGAGTCTCATTGTGTTCCCCATGTTTTCCTGCGGCTGGTGTCTGTCTGTTTCCTGTTTTATTGTGATAGTCTCTTGTCCCATGCGTGTTACGTTTAGTTTTCCTTCCCCTCTCTCGTTATGTCTAGTTTGCTCCAACTGTGTTCCCAAGTGTCTCCACTTCTAATCACCCTCATGTGTATATACTGTCTCGGTCTTCCCCTGTCTCTTGTCAGATCATCAAGTCATCTTCCCTCTGTGTCTTCTAGCATCTCTAGCTTAATTCTTCCAGTTTGAAAAAGCAGAAAGTGCCAAAAGAAAAACTCTGACCAAAGACCACTTTAATTACAATGAAGGCTTGCTCCTTAGAAGCAAAATATAAAGAAATAAAGAGTGGTTCAAGACTTTTTCACAGTACAATTATTAGTAATATCTCACAGTTTTGTGTCACCACTTGTATCCATCTTGAATCTATCATCATATCATTAATTTCAAATGTTTATTCAGTAATAAATATTGGCTCATAAAGCTCTTCGATTGTTTAAAGGTCATTACAAAATCACAGACAGTTGATCCTGTTCACCTGGACGTAGTGTTTGCTTACCTTACCTGGATGATTAAGCTTCATCAGGTCATTTCAAAAAATTTTACATGAATTTCCAGTTAGTGCTTTTTAGTGTCTCATCTCATTTCTGGCTAAATGTTTAGACAAATAAAGTTACAAACTTCTGCATGAAACGACAGACTCTTTTGTGTCTTTTGCTTAAGTAACACAGCCAGCGAAGCATCCCTTTAATCACGACGCACACCTGATTAATAAGAGAGCTCGGTTACCTTTACACATGCAGATGGAGCAGCCCTTCCTGTTCTGTCGGTAGCCATTGACGCAGTGCTTGTCACAGGTGAAGGGAGGACACTTGACGCAGCGACACATCTCGCAGCCATGCTTGTTCCTGCTGCAGGGGAACAAACATACGCGTGATGAAGTGCACACGAAAAAGCCTTAATTACTGCAAGAGTGTGTGAGGAAGTAAACAAAGTGTCAGGACTAAACAATGCCACTCCTGTGTAGCTCAAACGTGGTTTCAAATTGCTTCACATAGAGGAAAACATGGTGTTGTGATAGAGCGAAACGCAGATGTTTCAGTCATGAATAATCAACATCTGGACTTGCTTTTCCCCTCTCTATATTAGCTGGCTTTGAAGAAGAGCAAATAAAGGGCCAACATGTGAGATCCCTGTGGTTTGCACATCATACCAGCCCAAAGCCTCTGGAAAAAAAAGAGCACAATTCACTTTCCTGCCTTTCTTATTGCTCTGAAAGCCTCGTATAAGACATATAAGAAGAGTGGCTAGATTAGCATTACTGTGAATAATAAAATCTTATCGATCTCATCGAAAAAGATGGAAAAAAATAAGAACTGGGTCCTTGTCACTGTAAACTTCTGGTTGATTTACAAATTACTGCTCCCACCAGGACATTATGGTCCAATAATTAGAGGAAGGGACAGGGACTTCTTCACAAACATACATTTTGTTGATCTGATCTGCTTCCAGTGTCTGGAAATAGACCACTTGGATCCAATTATTCCACCTAATAAAACACGAATGAGCTGCACGCTGATAAACTGGCAAAAACCCAAGTGAAAGTACAACCTGTGTGTCTGCACTTGTCTCCTTCTAGACACTAGTCCTGTTTAACCTTGTCTCATCCATCTTCGCCCAGCCACTTCCTCTCTGTCTTACCCTCCAGGTGCGTGATGATTCCTACCTCACACGGTGGCCTCATTATACCCGGATAATTACTCTATTAATCTTCGTCTGCCAGGGTGAAAAATTAAAGAAGCCTTCGACCCTGTGATGCAGAGCCGTGTCCCATAAAGAGGACACAGGATTTCAGGCTCAGCAAACAGGGGACCCCATCTATGCTGAAACAGCAATAACAGCTATTGAAACAACACTGTGAAGGGTTGGCTACAGCCTCACTGTACAAACACAGAGGCAGAGAGCGCTGCACTCTTAGAGTAAGGCTTTGTTTAAAGATAGTATGCTGAATGCCAAGCAGCACTTTGGGCTCCAGGGGGGATCATTTCCAGCAGGCCGCAACCTTAATGGCCAGAAGAATGCCATTCATAACCTGTGTGGTCCCAGTTGTGAGTTTGAGCTATGAAAGGTGGAAAAAAAAACCAATCCTGACGGCACAAACAAAAACTTCAGATATGAGAAGTATCCGCAGAGTCCTTCATTTAGGAATGTTTAACACGCGGTTTACATTCCTCTCGCTTCACAGGCCAGCGCCATTTGTTTTTGAACACGTACTGTACATTACAATGCTCACAGGATGTCATCAATACACCCAGTATAAACACAGAGATCCTTTGTGCTTTTTCATCTCTCTGCGGTGGCTGCATTCAGGGTTGTGTGTGAGAAGAAAGATTTGCATTGTAAGACTGGCAAGCTCTCAGAGGATTTCAGACTTCTAAGGCTAGACCAAAACAGCTGCTTATGAAGGATAAAGCCAGGACTTCCTGCTCTTCTCCTCCCTGCAGGATCCAACTCATCCTCCTCTCCTGTTGTGCCCCTCTTGAGCTGTGGCTCCAGAAAGAACGGTGGCGATATCAGAAGGATCCCAACTGTATATATTTCCTAAAGTCTGCTTTTGTCCTGATGTGTTTTTGATCGTTGTTTTGAGACAGGATGATGATTAATGAAATGAGAATGGTGCCTGGGGACCAAGCGTCCCAGTACAGAGCACTTCCAGATGTTTGATTGGGTTAAATGGGATTAGGAGGAGAGGAGTTGTAGAGGGCCGAGCGGCTAGTGCGGACCCCACAGCAAATGACTCACACACAAATATACACACAAGCTAACACAGAGACCCGGGATTGGCCACCAAAGTAGGCACTTTGATGACTACTGTTGCAATTGCCTGGTATACTTTCTTTGGAAGGGCATCACTTAATATTATTAAGTACTGAAAATCTTATTTAACCATACAAATATGCAGTGGAGGGATGGCTGGGAGAAAATGATTTGTAGTTTTTATGAAAACTAAAACTCTTTAAAAGCCATTTTTCCTGGAGTAAACGCAGCTACGGACTGTGAAGTGATCATTAAGACGCTGACGTAATTTTAAAATATTTGAAAGATTCAAAGCCATTGAAACTTTAAGCGCAGCACTGACAGACACATGTGTTTAAATCAGACTCAAAAACACGAATGAAAAAATTAACATACAGCTGGACTCAGTGGGTGTACTCACACATATCCGTAGGGGCAGGTCTTAGTGCAGCTCAAAGGTCGGCACTTTGGCACGGGCACGCTGCACTCGCACACCTCACATCCAAAATCATCCCTCTCGTAACCCATTGGGCATTGCAGGGAACAGTACGTTCCCAGGTCAGGGCAGGAGTCATCTGAAAGAGTTGAGAAGGAGGTCATCTGATCACGACCACAGCAATCCATTAAAGGCAAAAGGCACGAGTTGCCATGGAGCCGCTCGCAGCAACATTCCTGCTCACAAAGTAAAACACCAATAAGCTGTGATGAACATCAACATGTCTACGCTGCTGTCAAAACCAAGTGGCTGCAACGGGTAAACACAGCACTGTCCACAGCTTTAATGTGGGACTGCAAGACGCGGCACGTGAGAAGAAATGTATCATCTCGTCACGCGTTTAAAAGTCATTCCCAGTAACTTTAACCCTCTACGGTGAGCTAAAAAAAAATCAAGACTTACTGTTGAGACATTGGCAAAGAAGACATCCATTTTTGTCTTGTTGGAAACCATAGGGGCAGTCATTCACTGACAGGGAGCAGTTGTCCAGGGGAGGACATAGCAAAGGGCTTACAGTTTCATAAGAAGGCTCTGTTAAAAAAAAGTGAGATAATAGAGAGTGAGAACTTTTAAGGTACTGTTATGAATGTATTCCTGTTTTTATATGTTTGTGTGCTTGAATCCCTTTAGTTGTTCTACTCCATGTGAGCTTTTTGTGCCAAGTCTAATAGCTACCTATTTACGCTGCCCTACTTATAAACAGTAATTACGGATAAATGCAGAGCAATTACACCAGGGTGGGTTGCACCTTAAGGGGGATTGTACCTCTCTGTCTTATTGTGCTGAACTGTCTCCTATTAATAAGCTGAATGGGTCTAAAAAGCATCCTTTGCCCCTTGATTTTGAGCCAACTCCACTGTGGTGCCACAATAAATGAGGATGGAACAAGACGAGCACGGACCCGTAACACCACTGTTCCCATTGCACGCTTTTTGCCACGTTCGGTGGGAGGAACAGCACCCAATGAGCTGTAACTAAGTATGCTTAAAGTAAAAAAAAAAGCCTCTACCTCAATTATACAGCCTCCTGTGTTAAAAGGATGCTGTAATGTCATACACACAAACACACACACAGACAGGTGGGTCTCATTTTGGTGGGCAAAGGTAATAAAAAGAACAGAAAGAACCCCATGGCTAGAAAAATGCTCTGTGCTGCTGAACTTTTTTTTTTTTTTTAAATCCTGCCCTTTCTGGCACCTTTTGCAATTAAAATTTGTTCTATTTCTGTTTGTTTCAGTTATTATTACAGTTATATGTGGTTTATTATGAGGATGTCAAATTCAGGACAAGAGGGTGGTGGGAAACAAAATAAAAGGACAGACTACAAATTTAAAATGCACATTGTTGCTCCTGTAAGAAAAAAACAAACATACAGCCCCAGGAACACATAAATTAGACAATGCACAGATACATAAATCAACAAATGTTTTTGTAGTGTGAGTGTGATAATGAGGGTGGGAAGCCACAATAACGCCCCCCAGGAGCCAGAGGCAGACAGAGATTGAACCAGGACAACTGTGGCCTCCCCCTTTAATGAGCCCATGTTGAGTGGGCTCTGTAGAAAAGCTGCAGGGACGCAGGAGTGCCCTGCATTTGGTATGTGTGCTAATGCGTAACTCATTTGAAGGACAACACAACTCTGCATACTGTACCTTCACAGAAGGGACAGCACTCTCCGGGGATCTTCACCGGGTTGTGGCAACTCTGTTTGCAGGCCATGGCTGTGCAGTGCGGCTCGCCATCCACACACTGGCAGAAGGTGCAGTCATCCTCTTTCCACTGCTCCTCGTGGGCTCGCAGCTTATTATTCACCCAGCAGCTGGCCTCGGTGCTAGCCATTGACACATCTGAGAGGAAAGAAAGAGATGTTTACAGTGTGGGTTTAGGTACGAAGGAAAGAAAGGCTGACATCATTTTTAGCTCAGGTTCTCAGATCCTGTACTGGGTTTGTATTAACAACAAGTGAGAGCCTAACTGTGGTAAATTGGATACTTAATGAAGGAGTTAAACAAGAGATATGAAGAAAACACTGATGAATGTCAATGACTCGTTTACATTTATAAATGGAGAAAGGCTCCTGGCGTTGTGACAAGCGTTGCGTAGGGGTTTAGGTTCACATCAGAAAGACAGTCCACAGTGTCCAGATTGTGCATTATAATGGGGTAAAAGCATTCCTTCGTTCAATAGCTGAGAAATCATTTCATCATGTAAATTTCACTCCAAAGCAAAGAAAGCACTTTTGGAAATTTGGGATCCATTCCCATTAGCCTTAAAACGGGGTGAAAGTATGAAAACGTTAATGTTGTTGTCCCAGTTGAGTTTGAGAGGTTGAGTGTTTGAGGTCGGATGTAATGAGTAATGACCCTGAACAGGACTTTTTCTTTCCTTTTCCACTGACATAGTCCCTGTGCTCGCGCCACAGCCAATTTTATAATTTTGTCACGGTTCCCTTTAAATATCAACAGATTTGAGAACCAAACATTATGTAGCATAGCTTTCCATTTCAAATGGGTCCTTTTATCCTTTGTTTATAAAGAAACATTGATTGAGAATCATCACACACAGAAAATCTTACCTTTTCACCTAGATTAAGTATTGCATCCAGTGCAGTAAGAAAGTACAGATTTCCATAAACAAAAGATGAAAGCATTCCATGCCATCTAAATGCTTGCACATTCCAGCTGTACCTCTAACACTGACCTAACATGATTTCTCCTCTGCACTCGTTCTCTTCGTCTTCCCCCCCACTCCTCCTTTTATGCATCTGATCGACTGTAGCCACGCAGTCAGAGGCCAAAGGCTACCGTCTCCATCCACAGGCTTCTGGCAGACTAATGTGGTTGCCATACGAGGCCATTTTTCTTTTAAACATTAACCACGATCCAGATCTCACAGAGCTGCGGCGCACACAGTGAAAAAAGGTTTTTGTGTTTTTAAATCTCCCCAGCGGAAAAGACTGGGGGATGACTCTTTGTTGCACCGCTTTTCGTCAGGTATGTTAACGACTCTGAAAGCTGGTTATGTGAGAAAGACATTAAAGTAGGTCTTAATATCGCCTTCACTGCTGCTGAATCATCTTTTCTTCCCATCATTTGGGCATATAGGCGTTTTAGTCGATGCCACCATTCAATTCAGTTCCATTTTATTTATACAACGCCAAATCATCACAACAGTTGCCTCAAGGTGCTTTATATTGTAAGGTAGATCCTACAATAATACATACAGAGAAAAACCCAACAATCATATGACCCCCTATGAGCAAGCACTTTGGCAACAGTGGGAAGGAAAAACTCCCTCTTAACAGGAAGAAACCTCTGGCACAACCATGTCTACGGCTACCAGTTTTAACAGTGTAATAATCAGCGAAAGGTGACACAGTTTAACTGAATAATAAAGCAAATGTGTGTACCTATGCAGACGGGGCAACATTCTCCCTCAGGAATGTAGAAGTTTTCACAGTTAAGCTCAGCACACTCTGCCTTGGAGCAGAAGGAGATTCCTCCCCGGCACTGACACAGCCAGCACGGGTCCATGCGGTACACCTCTCCCTCAGAGTACTCTTTCCCACTGTGGACACACTTGGGAGTGACTAAGGGAAAGAAAAATCAGACACAGGCTGTCAACCTTAAGCTGGACTCCATCTGAGTAAGACAATACACTCTAATAAACGAGTGCACTACGCTGTGTCAGCTGTCCTACATTTGGCTAAGATTAACACCAGAATAATTTCATCAGATCCACCAGAGAACAATGCCTTTAAAAAAAATAGACACGTCAAGCTTGATTAGTGAGAGGTTATCACATGTTTATAGAATTAATTACAAATTCGTAAACATTTGTTCATTGTCTACTACTGATAGTAATATTTATCTGAACCAAATGGTGCTGCGGTAGACTGATGGGTGAGATAAGCCCCATGGGGCAAAAATGGTATTTATCAGACAATGAAACTGGAGGAGGAATTTCACAGGGACCTATCCAGTCTTGAGATGGCTCTGGACTCTTGCCATGCAGACTAAAAGAAAGCAGTGGTGGGTCTGACGTTTTGGCAGAAGCTGGGCGCAGCGTGCTGGTGGCAGGTGGAGTGAATCAATGATTTGGCCTGCCATTCCCACAAAGCATCCAAGCATTTAGACTCTGTTGGCTGGATTTAGCCAAACCTTGAAAAGAATTAGCTTAGTTGCAGCAACATTGGAAAACTGCACTCTGATCCTGTGCACAGTCAACTAGCTCTGAATACTGTTCCCATGCTAACTGGTCAGTGGTCTTCAGTGTTTTTTCCCCTGAAAGAGCAACGTTCTCATTACCAACATGTCTAATCTTCAAATGTGTTGAACTGAAGTAATTTTAAATTGAATCCAGACTCCTTTCATCCCACAATTATCAATGACCCATATATGTCAGCTATTTAGCATATATTTTTAGCCTACTACTCTAGTATTTAACAGCTAATTATATCATGACCCTTACTGACCAGTTTAACTGCTCATCTGTTATGTTTAGGTTAAGGTGAATTTGTGCTGTTTATAATTTTACCTAGCTATTTTGACTCATAATATTATATATATTAGCTTAAAATTTAGCCACTAGCCTGGCTAGTGGCTAGCTATTAACCATAGGTTTAGCTAACTTTTTTAAACATTTCCCCCATTAATTATCCATTTTTGTTTAAAATTTTGTATCACTTTTGGGTGTTTCCAACTGCTTAGCTATTATTTTAGTAATTTTAACTTTTCTACCCAAACAGAGTTCGACATAAACCTGAGCTACTGCGGAAGTACACCCAGAACATGGCTGGGAATCTCTGCAATTTTTGCTATGAAATAACATGTAACAAGAAATGCTGAAAAATAACCACAATTCTGAAGAAATAGCAAATATAGATAATAATACTCAATTTAAGAATTTTTGAGGTATGACATCTCAATGGTAATATTACACATTTATATGTATCACAGTCGCTTGGGTCACTCAACATTCAAAGATCTCATCTAGCCACAAGCTTTTAATCTAACACAAGCCAACATGAGGGAAGTGAAACAATGTGGTTATGTAAGAAAGTCTGTATAGAGGAGTAGGTGGATTAGTTATGTGAATAAATGTATTGGACAAATGCAAGCAGATGTGGGGGCAGTGGTTTCTATAAATGAGAGCAGAGGTTACGGCAGCATCTGTACGCCATACCTTTGAGTCAAAGTGTCTGTGCCAATGACCCCATGCCTCCTGACAACCAGCACTGCACTCTAATACAAATCAGGTGTGCCAGCTGAGTTGAAAGTGGAGCAGGGATTTGGTGAACTTTTATTCTCTTCCTTGCCATTTTTCAGCCCCCCTTCCCCTATCGCTCAGTATTCCCGCTGTCCTCCTTTGCGTGCAGCAGAACTAAGTGAAGAAAATGCACTAAGGGCTTTTAGCTGCCCAAAATCAAAAGGCAGGCAACGAGTTTTTAACGCTCACAGAAGCAATAGGAAGTCACATGAGGAGATGCTCACATGTGATTTCCGCAATGTTTGTTAATGGTAATCCCTAAAACAACTTGGGGCACAGAGAGTCTAAATTCCAGTCATGCTTGGTGATGTTCAGTCTTTTCTAAATTGAGGTGAGGACTGGATGCAGAGATGAATCCATTGGCTAGTAAGCCTTTCTAAATCATTCATAATGGACTGTCATTCTCTTGTGGTTTACAGGCATATGAAGGCAAAAACTCAACTTCCAAGAAACAAACAATTATGGGAGTTATTAAAATCAACTTTACAGTCATCAGCTTTGAAAACTCAAATTGCAAAGCAGAAATATGAGTATATCTCATGTCACCAACACAAACAGTTGTCAAGCTGTGAGGACACGGATGCTTTTGGCTGTGTGTTTACAACAAAGTCAAGCTAAGTTTCCAAAGAACAATTAGTGCGGTGATCTCAGCCTTATTGCTCAACATCTCCAGAAATCTCAACAGCACTAAACCTACTCCGGATCCACCGCTGGGGACATATGCAAAATATGTGCCAGGCAAAGTGTTGATAAACAGCAGACCACAGCCAAACAGGATCAAACAGGGTCCTCTATAATATCAGATGACATCAGGTCAGGATGTTACTGCCAGGTTTGCTGTTTTGTAGCCAATGAAGAAGCAGAGTCCGTTGCTGACGAGGCCAAAACACACAGGTGGAGCTTATTGTCACTGCACACACTAACCCTGACTAAACATCAGTCCTCAGCCAAGTGGGCAATGGAAACAAGATAATCAGTCCAAGCCTCACACAGAGACACTGCAAGGGCATGCTGAAATGTGTTCCATTAGACGATAGGCTTTGTACTTGACATTACCTAAGACTTTTTTAAGATTCTGCATTTGTAGTGAGTGCTACGGAGGCCTATGCAGGACTGTGGAACTGACGAGGGCTCTGGTGCGTGTCCTTGTCCCTGCCGGTGGAGCTTTCTGACACGGCATGCAGTCATGCAAGCCTAACGGACAGTAGGAGCAGCACAAAAGGCATCAAGCCCCTGACCCAAAGAACAGCAGACACTTGTTATCAAAACACTGATCCCATGGCCCCCAAGGCTGCCATTCAGCCCCCGCTGGCCTGCCGGACTCGATTACCCTCCCCACTGGCAGACTGGAGCACATAAAAAGCATTCCCATCAATGAACTTATGAACCTTTTCCCTTTGGACGTGTGACCAGACAGGAACCCTTTGACACTGCACTTCTGTTGAGCAAATTCATAGCCTAAGCACTTTTCTGGTCACCGGGCTTGTTAAGACCATTAATTCTGGGACACAGCACTCATTTATACATGTGCAGGGGCCAGAATGTGAATTTGTTCTGTTGGTAAAACAGTGAATATTTGTTGGGCGTGCAGAGTAAACAGACCAATACCGCAGGTCCCCTCCCTGCCTTCCTAGCGCTCCTGGCTGCCTCTGCCTCACGACAGAGACGTGTTATACTCTCACGCGCATTCAGCATCTGCTCGCCTGCTACCACGTCACTCTCTCTTTTTAATACCCAAGTGAGGAAATGGACGAAGAAGCCGTTATATCTAATAACCCTTTAGGAATTAAACTAAACGTTTTTGTATGTACACCCCTAAAAATGTCTTGGAAAACCAGTTGGAAGCATTGCTCCAGCCTGATAAACAGCCCGACAGCAGTTATCCAATTAAGAGTTTTCATTTTCCCTTAAAAAATTAGCTCACAGAGGAGGAGGAAATGACTGTGTCTACAAAAAAACCCAACAAAAAAACAAAAAGAAAGCAAAATATTGAACAAAATAATTTGCACATCAACTGTGAAATTGCTATTGTTGGAGCAAGAGCAGTGTGTAGCTTGCTCATCAGTGAAATTACCTTTCTGACACTCGTAGACATCACAGCAGTCTCCTGGCTGACCGCTGGCTTGACCAAGTGAAACGGGGTGCTGTTCGCTCGGGCACTGGGGCTTGTGGCAGGCACTGAAGTCGCAAGTGCACTGGGGTGGTACGGAGGGGCAGCATTCAGCAGGAGGCTTGTAGCTCTTGGTGAGGACTGAACCCTCGGGGCAGGAAGGCACCTGCAGATTGGGGCACGTCACCCCAGCACACCTCAGCTCTTCTGTAAAAAACAAAAACACACACACAAACATGGACTCGCATTCATGTTTAGACACTGGTGACTCTATTGCATATGAGTTAACACAGTGAAATGGACACAGGTTTAACATTGTTAGCACCTTCAACCATTTGACTCTGTCAGCACTTTTTTGCTAGGCTAAGGTGGAAGGTTTAGCTGCAATTATGTGTGATTGCTACCAACATGAGCCACTATGCTAGTGTGGCAGACTAATGGCTGAGCTCACATAGCCATCCAACATAAACTGTGCAGTCAGAGCCCCACTTTAGTCCACGACAGCTCTATAGCATCCTGTCAGAGAAGCAAAGGCCCCTCTCTACACATGACAAGGCTCTCCCCAAAACATGCCACCTTGGGGTACATTTGACGCCACTTTAGGCAAATCCACAAGGCCCACAGTGTAGGCTTGTAATGTACCCACAGTATGCACATACAGTAGTTGTTGGCTGTCCTCTGTGATCATGGGGTGCACTGCCCACATGTCCCCCTTGCTACGTTGCTGCCACCAATTGGTCTTAGTTGTGGACTAAAACGTCCATTAATAACAAGGAGTAGCCAAAGCAGTCACATATTTGACTTTTGCTGATTTTCACACTAGATTTTTACCCCATTCCTGACATAACCTACTCAAGTTTGAGCTGGGAATCTTCTTTCCAGGGAAATTTATAACTACTACACCACAAAGCAATGGGTAAAAGGCAAAACTGCTGTGGCCCCCACATGGGTATGCTACGGGCAGCCCACAGTGGGCTACCAACAGAATTTCCTCACCTACAGTGACCTACCTGCAAAACTGCTATGGGCACCACATTGGTTTGTATGCTTCCACAGCATGTCTTTTATCCTGTCTGCCTTCTCTCACCCCAACCAATCACAGCAGATGGCCCCTCCCTGAGCCTGGTTCTGCTGGAGGTTTCTTCCTCTTAAAAGGGAGTTTTTCCTTCCCACTGTCGCCAATCCACTGTTGTTGGATCTTTCTCTGTATGTATTATTGTAGGGTCTACCTTACAATATAAAGCACCTTGAGGGGACTGTTTTTGTGATTTGGCGCTGTATAAATAAAATTGAATTGAAATTGAATTGTACAGGCAGCTGACAGTGGGCTACTCACATGTACTAGTCTACACGAGCCCACCCACTTGGGGCCCATATGGACCATGTGTGGGTTTGTCCTGTTCACACAGTCCCACAACTACCTCCGGAGGGCCCACATGGATATGTTTGGTGGGTCTGCACATCTTGCCTATGGGCTTCAGATTCCACCTTGCCTGGTTTAAATGGCTTACAATCCAAACAGAACCTTGCATTCTAAAACCAGTTATTAATAGCAGCCAATCTTTACCAGAGATTTTTTTTTCCAGTTTTGAATCTCTCCTTCATTTAGAATACCAGGATGCAGTTTTTAACTCATCAGCCAGAGTCAGTGTAATAGATTTGATACCCCTTGTTAGAGGGGAAAGAGGTGCAGGGTTACTGGTAAACTGGGGGAGGAGTGTATTCTGGAACCTGTTCAGGAAAAGAAAAGTGCCCCTCTTAACAGATACTGCATTTTAGGAGAACAGTATCTACCTTTCAAGACGTGGATGACTGAGGCCAAATGGATATGTTTATTTTGGTCCTCAGTGTCCCTGTAATGTTTACACATAGGGTGGAAGAGATATTTTGTGAAAAGCAGACTCATGTTGGGTCCCAGAAGTTATTTTCCCAGATCTCCTGGGGAAAAGTGTGTAAACGCAGTATTAACAAGTGCAGGAGAAAACGTGTAAATAAATAAGTGCCTTATAAGAACGTTAAAATGAAGGACTATGATTTATTTATGAGAAATGCTTTGCAATCTTTGCATACATCTGGTTTTTGAGGAGAGGGAATGATACTGGCTGAGGTTGCATAACAATGCTTGGGGTTTGGTAATGTTTCCAGAGAGACAGTTCTGTTGATGGTCTTCCCAGACGGGTGCTGACTCCAAAGCGCAACACGAGTCTCTGAGAGGATGTGCTTCATCACTGACATTTGAAAACTCCCTCTGAGTTTTGCCACCAGATGGGGAAACTGATTGGTTACTTTCCAGTCTGCTCATGCTCTGATAGTGGTTTGACTTTGCCGGTCCTCAAATCAAGAAAACAAGCGTGCATGATGCTCTGACGGCAGTGCCGTTAAGTAACTGTTTGATGTCTGCCTGACCAAGAATAAACATGGAGGAGAGGCCCTCTAAGACTGTGAGAGCTCTATTTTGGTGTGTGGGGGTAACATAACTGACACATGAAATTGAGGATAAGGGGAACATTGAATTTTTCTGGCTCCGGATAAATAGAGCAGGAGTGTTAGGTATCTGTACTGTAGTGTTTACTCAAGCAACCTGGGAACAGTGAGGAGTGCCACAAAGCTCTCATTGATAAACTTTGTAGCTGAATAGTGTCATAGAAAATGAGGGAAAACCCCTGAATTAAGGGAGGCTACAACCCATTTAACGGTTTTTGGCTTAATTCCTATACTGGAGTTAAATAAACTTCAGTTGGAAGTGCTGATTGGCAAATGTTTTACTTACAATAAAGTCTAACGCAGGCTGCTCAGTTAAAGACCAGTTTTGCATATGAAAGCCTCAAGCTTTTTAAAGCTGTAAAAAAAAATGCACTGGGACAATTTTGCACATAGTTCTGCACTGAAAAACACTTTCTATGCATTGTATGTGCCCCAGAGAAGGGTGATTACTCTTTCGGTCGTGATAATGGCTGGGGTTAGAGTGTGCTGGGAAAAGCAGCTGGCAGACATACCATTGTAATTTAAATGAATGGAATTGTATCCATCAGTGGAAATGGTCCAACTCTTGCAGGTCCAATTAATACAATTTTTAGCTGGCACAATTATAAACACAATAGACAGACAGGGCGGATGGAAAAAGTCAGCAGTAAATGGATTTTATCCAGCGTTGTTTGTGTTCTATCTCTTTGCATAAATGGCTGTAATTAGCGAGTCAGCGACCGCAAAACCAGTATTTGTATCATAATGGTGGCCATACTCCAGCTTGCACATACACAAAAGCACTGATTTGGTAGGCTTGATAAATTCTCTCTGCAGATTAGGTAACATATGCTCTTTTACAACTGTAAGATAACAAAGATTGGACAATGTCTGACCCATATGAACAGCCTGCAACAATATGCGATTTTTCTCACTCTCTCATGCACACACACACACCTTCATGCAGGCTCACACCACACCTGATGTTGATCTAGAAAAGAAAATGCGGAAATTACCTCATTACTACTGAAGGGTGCCTTTTGTAAACAATGCATTCTGGTGCAGCTCATTGAAGAAAGAAAAATCTTTCATTCTAAATGTTGTTTTTTTTCTCTTCCTTTCAAGTGCGGGGTACAAGGAGCGCAGTCTTTACCCAAACCCGAGTGGCTCGAGCAGGCAGAGGAGGCTGTGTTGACAGCCTGAGTTTACTCATGGAAAAAAGCACACAATGTGAGTTCTGTTCGCTGACTGACTTTGGAAACAAGTCAGCTGAGAACAAAGCTGTCTCAGTCCAGCTGCCCTCCGTGGGTTTCTGGTCTGTCCTCAGGTTTTATAAAGTTGCTCCGCAAAGGGACACATCAGGGCCGTCTCTCACGTAAAGTTGTGGGGGCCTGGCCCGGTGCCCACCAGCAGTTACTGAGAAAGTCGGCATTGTTCGCTGTGTGTGTCAGTGCATGTGTAAGGATCGAGGAGCAGCTCTAGGAGGATGTCCAAGCCAAAAGACATAGACGGGGTCAGGAAATTGACACCATGATCAGAGGCTTGAGGTGGCTGGGTATAGGCACGCAGCCGCCATGTGCTGCCTGCTTGCTTTGTTCTCTCAATCATTGGCTAAATATTTGCAGATGAAAAACCTCAAATGAGTGTGCTTGGGTGAGGTAAAGAGAATGTCCACCTGTGTCCAACGTTTGCACATCTGTATTTTCATATACTGCATGTTTGTACGTACAAAGCCTATGCTGAGTACTGAACATAAAGCAGTGGAAAGGATCATGTTATCATGTTATGTGTTCTAGCCGTCAGTCTTAGTCTTGTTGAAAAGAAGTCTGTGGGAGATCTGGGTTGTACACATTTGTTAAATAAACTGTGACAGAGACATGAGGGTTACTTATGGACTATTGCCTTAGAGATCTTCTCTTTCAGGGGAAAAAAGCAAAATAGTGTTGATGAAAGAAACGGGCCTGGGAACATCAGGATTTGACTGAGGCTTGGGTCGGGGCGTGTTTGATTTGTTAATAGTTATGGTTGAGTCAATAAGCTGAGGTTTTAGGCCTTGATTTCATTAATGGGTTGAGGTTTAGAGCTGGACATGCAGAAAGGCTCTTTGTGTGCGTGCATGTATTTTGGCTTTGGCTTTCATGCTGGCTTAATGTGCCTGGTTTGGTTAGTGGCTGACCAAGAATAGTGAGTGGGTTGACAGCAATCCCAACATGCCTTTAAGGGAAGTTCTTTGTCTCTCCAGCTACACAGGAGTTTTATTTCCTCTCTGAAATCAGTCTCCGCACACAGAAATAAGCACTCGCTGGGAAACTAGCAGCTTGCAGGGTACAACCGGGCCACAGCTTCCGCAGACGGTGCACAAACACTCAGCACTGAGACGTCTCGTGGCCCCTGCCAGCCGATGGCGGTCTGGCTCAGCCAGTAATAGCCCTGCCACAAAGAAGCTGCAGCCAAGCAGAACCACCATTCTTTCTACAAGTGTAGAGAGAGGCAGGATGGAGGTGGCACAGGTGGACAAGCAGATTTGCGAGGGTGAGGCCAGTTTGTGCCATGGCATTAGATTGGATGCTGCCAATTTGGTTAACCGCTTGTGAACTACTACACACATTCTCGTTTTTCCTCACAATCCCACAAACGCCTGTGTGAGAAAACTAATGCCCAGTGTAGCTGGATCGGACATCATTTAGCAGCCAGCTCCCTACTACAAAGTCCATGTGTGATTCACAAGTGGTCATCCTATGTCACGCCATCTCTGCACCATTCCCAGGCAGTATTCTCAACTTAGCCAAACTATTTTCAGTAGAAAGAATGCAGCTGATATAAACTATCTCCAGTGAGCGCTGCTTGTCAGAAAGGACAAGGTCGCTGTCCCTGCACAGTTCTCCAAAAATTGTTGGGAATTCGTCGGTGAAAGCAGCTCTAGATGGCTTGACTGCTACAGCACAGACTGGTTTTGGCTTTTGACTTACAGAATGCAGAGATTGCTGGTGCTAGTTTCTATCAGTAAACAAGTGCAGAGGAATCTTGCTTCTTCTTCTAAAAAAACCACTCAGGAACCTTATCGTGAAAGAACTATGTAAACCATCCTAAAGTTTAAATTTGCTAAACATCACATGACCAAGATCCTTGGGGCAGGGACACAAATATCTCAGAAAAGCAGTTGGACTAAGTTGTGACTTCCTATTCTGCGTCTGCATTTCCTCTCTATCACACGTCGCATCGTCTTTCCTCCCACGTGGGGAAATAAGTCTGACACACCGCGTTGCTTCTAATTGATCATATTCAGCCAAATTACATCAGTGTTTTGTAGTCCAGCAGGAGAGCAAATCTACAAGAGGTGCGATTAGGAAATGGAACATCAACAGCCGTGAAACAAGAAAGATGTTGAATTTCAACAGATCATGATGAGTCACAGACGAGACCACAGTATGAGTCAGAGAGCAGCAGAAAGCAAAAGAAGGACGGGACAAACTATTACCATGTGTGAGTGTACAGGTCCTGAGACGAGAACATAAATTCTGAGGAAAGGCAAAGAGTGTTTCTTTAAGTGCTGAGACATGAGGTCTGCTTTAAAGATGGAATGTGTGAGAATATTCTTTTAAAAACAGTTAACATTAAAAAAAACCCTGACATTTATGTATCCTTTTAACCTCACACAATAACACTTTGCAGCTCAGGATAGGACAGAGAGGTACTCTAGCATCAAGTCTGTCCTCCGTTCAATGTGACTAGAAGCGAAGGCAGAGCTGCCCAGAGATCTTATTATTCTTCCGTACGATCTGTGATTCTTTCTTGTCATTTGTGTTGAAGGATTAAAAACAAGAAGTGAAACTCTGGGCATTTGACCACTGAAGAGCAAGATTAACATGCAAGTCAAGCAGCTGCGGTTTGTTTTCAACCAAACACCGCTTTGCACATTTGCTTTGACGTCCTCTCCTCTGACTCCTGGCATCAAGTCGCACCCAGAACTGGAGGTCCGGGGATCGAGATCATGCAGTTTCTCCAGCAGATCATCCCGAAGGCAGACATGAGCACCTGTCGCTCCACATGTGGCGGAAATGAAAGAAAGTCGGACGCAGAAACAAAAGTGCAACTACTTTGGGATTCGGAATGGCCATTGCGTTGCTACTGCATAGCAACAGTGACCCCTAGAGGTGGATATTCTATGTTTAGCACCATCATAAGTATTATTGTTGGCGCTGTGGCGACTGGAGCGATCAGTGGTGCTCTTGTACCCTGAGATTAAGTT
The DNA here is from genome assembly GCF_041146795.1 of Maylandia zebra. Taxonomy (NCBI): domain Eukaryota; kingdom Metazoa; phylum Chordata; class Actinopteri; order Cichliformes; family Cichlidae; genus Maylandia; species Maylandia zebra. The sequence goes on from NC_135185.1 coordinate 30,894,923, forward strand.
TACAGAATACAGTTTTTGTCACACTCCAGAGGGGCATGCTTACACAGATCTTAATAGCTGCTTGTGTCTAAAGCAACGAGGGGTTGATAGACACAGTCTCCATGGAGCCCAACGGGACAAAGCAAACAGGATCTTAACCACAGAGTCCCGGTCTGGTCGTAGAGGAAGCTCCTGCTGATGACAGACAAAGGAAAATCTCTGCCGCGACATCTAGACAAACAAGATAATTATCACACACAGACACATGCGCAAACACAGATGCAAGCACGCAGGCTTACTTGCTCCCATTCGAAGGCTCACTGTGCGCTTGAAGGACACGTCGACGTGTGTGCATCGCTCTACATGCACATGTATTCTTTAAGTCATAGTAGAAGCACGTATTCTGCTCGCTTACTTAATGAGGGGCCATTAGACGGGTGGGTGTGTGTTGCGGTGCTGAAGTCATAAGCTGCTGAAAAATGTTGTTTACAGTTTTCACTAGTGCGAGTTTAAACCGTCATCCGCTGGGCTCATACTTTGATGAGCGAGTTGCAAACATAGGAGCGCAGCAGCCAGTCTTTCATTGAAACACTAGACTTGATGATACGTCTAAACAATCTGATATTTGGTGAACACACTTCCTGTGGAATCTGCTGCATAAATAGCTCAAGACAAACATCCACACAGCTGTACTGTAGATGCTCGGCAGTAACCTTAATGTTATCCGGAGACTAAATAAACTTAAATATGTCTGCATGGCGTGTTGCCAACCACGGTACTGTCTATCCTAAGAGCCATTCCTCACCAAAAATATCAGCAAGTTGCAAAGAGATTGAGTGAGAACCAGAGCAGAGCAACATAAAAAAAAGCACAGTCACTCGTAACACAGTCACAGGCCATAACTGTTAGAGCAAGTTGTCTACTTATTGCAGTGGTGGGGAACTCCAGGCCTTAAGGGCCGGTGTCCTGCAGGTTTTAGGTATCACCCTGGGTCAAATGATTAGTTCATTACCAGGCCTCTGGAGAACTTACAGACATGTTGAGGAGGTAATTTAGCCATTTAAATCGGCTGTGTTGGATCAAGAAAACATCTAAAACCTGCAGGACTCCGGCCTTTGAGGCCTGGAGGTCCCCCACCCCTGACTTACTGGGAGGTTGGTGATTCAACCCTGAAATATTCTTGGGGAATATACTGACCCTTAAGTTGCCCCCTGATCAATCCATGTGAATTTGATTGTGTACATGTTCAGTTAAAAGTGCTTCAGCATAGAAAATAAAGCACTTGTATGAATGGGCGAGTAAGGATTGCGGTAACAAAGTGCTTTGAGTAGAAAAGTACCAGTCCATTAACCATCAAGACTATTTTTCTTCAGGTGTCATTCATGTTTTCTTGCTTTCTGTCTTTGAAAAGCAGATTACGGAGGACACGTTCTACCCAACACAAACAGTTCCCCGAGTGCCGATCTCATCCTGTTTTGCAAATGTCACTCAGGAGGCAGCCGACACTTAGTGCCTGCCTATCTGCCGCACACCTTACAATCCAAACGAGAAAACTGCACTCACTCTGCCAAGAACGTTTTCCACTTAGTAAAGTGTCAATCACAGAGAGAGGCACGTTTTTGTATAT